>NC_137973.1:75218860-75310564 GCF_963924665.1 Micromys minutus | reverse complement strand
CCAGGTTTTATACATCGGTTTTGATATAAAGTCTTAGCTTTGGTTTGTTTCACTCATGAGATCTCTCTTATTAGGAGGATAGCCTCTTCCTGCTGTCTCTTCTGCTGTTGCTTTGAAGCATAGCTGTCTGTGTTTGCATGAAGAGGGTGGAACATCAATCCTCGTGCTAATTCTAAATAACAAGACGTAACTGGTTACTACAGTAAGAAGGAGGTAAACAGGTATACAACTGCCCAACACGGTAGTCAATCAAATGGCTTTCTGACAATGACAGCAGCCAGTTTTCTACAATTTTCTCTGTGGCTTTAGACAATGCTCACACTTCAGCACTCCTACGCATGCTCAGTTTCTTATAACAACATAATCTCTGACTGCAGAGGGCAGAGGGGGCCAGAAGCATGGGATGTCTAGTGTGCCATCAAGACTTGCGCCGAGGGACACAGCCTTGCGTACTCCAGGGTGACCAGAAACCCTTCTGAATGGGGATGCATTCCAGTTAGCCTTGGAGTTCTGAGAACATGCTGGGCTCTGCTGGGCTCTTCCCGTGGTGTACAGAATCCTCCATCAATCCTGACTCATTGCTTACAAACAGACTCAGAAACAGTTTGCCTTGAAGTTAGCCTGGGATGTCTTTCTTAAAGATCCAGAAGAAATATTGTTCAAATACCATCAGTTCTCACAGGGCCCCTCAGGGTGCCCCTTTGCTGGCTCCAGGAGTGAAGCTTCGGGGTGTATAATTGTTTTTAGCATAAATCAGTCCAAAGTGAGGAGCGAGACTCTGGGGGACTATGGAACAGTGTCTGGCATGCTGCTGATACGCCTCAAATAGCTCCCAATAAAAATGGACATGGTTTTCTGGTACACTAGGCAGATTGCTTTACTCTTGGGGAGTTGAATACTTGGAAGCAGAAAAAAAAAGATAAAGGTTTCTGAGACTCTGGCTGTTATCCTGCTAATAGTCATTTTTCCTCCTCAAAAAAGACTAGTGTTCTGCAGGAGGGAAGAGAAGACATGACCACCTGAGCATCTCAGGCTAGTGCTCGCAACCTTAACTATGCAGAGCAAGCAGTGATCCGGAGTCAGGAAAGGATCTAGGCAGCTACCAAGGTCTGTTTTGTCCTTTCCTGTACATGTCTAGCCATAACCAAAAAAAAAAAGTTATTTGATCTCCCAAAGGCCTCCATTTTCTTTCCTCAGGGAAAAGGAAGGTAAACAGGATTTTTTGTGAAAGTCAAAAGCCACTGGTCATGCGCATACGTGATGATATGGGGCACAAGTCACTTGATTCATTTAGGACCAAGCTATGAATCACCTGTCTCTCCATCCTCTCTAGAGGACAGAGAATGATCGGACTGATGTTTGCCATTCCCTTCACTTACCCATTAGGATCCGTTAGTATCTGTCTTTCAAAATGATGCTCCTCTGCAAGATTAGCTCTTGGACATGGAGCCTTTTCTAGGGGAATATGTTAAGGAAGTTGGAGTGACTGAGGTTGTCTTCATCTTCTATTGTGAAAAGTGTGTGTGTGTGTGTGTGTGTGTGTGTGTACATATGCACTTGCTTGTATGAAGACTAGAAGCTTAAATTGGGTGGCTTCACCACCACACTCAAGCATGTATTTTGAGACAGGGTCTCTAGGAGCTCACCATTTAACTAGCCTGGCTGGCAAGGGAGTCCAGGGTTTTTCTTGTCCCCACAGCCATGATGCTGTGGATTACAGATACTCTGCTAAGTCCTGCTTTTACTTGGCTGCTAACAGCCAGGACTTGGATCCTGCACAGAAAACACTCTCCTTACTAAGCTGTCTCCGCAGCCTTCACTAATGGAATTTTGAAGATTCTTATTATGACTCCACTCTCATTCTTTTATGGAGGTCCACTGTCCCAGGCTTCCTCAAGCTTCCTATTACTGAGGAGACATTTAGCATCTCCAACCATGAAGCAAATCTGTCCTTTCTGTGAATCCTGTGAGTCTAATCCATCAGGAACTCAGGCGGTAGTGTGGTCAAGCCAGGAATTCAGTCCACAGAGGCATGGCTGTCTTCAGGAAGCTTTGGGGTCCCTTTAGGAGCTTCCTGTACTGACCTGCTGTGTCAAGAGATCAAGCATGGTAATGATAAGATCTGCTGGAAGTATTCCCTGGCAGGCTGCCTAAAGCCACGGGCACAAGCAGGGGGAAGGTGAAGTGCAGGCACACAAAGAAATTATTTCTTCCCAGCAAGTAGGTGCTGTTTGATCTGGTGGGTGGATCTGCCTTGCCTCCTGGTTGGTAGTGGTTCAGGTGCAGCAAGAGACCATGAATGCATCTCTGTAAGTTGTATAAAGGAAGGCTTTCTTTGGAGCCACCTTTGAGACCTGGTGAGGGTCTGTAGTCCCTGGAGACCAATGCCAGAGGATGGAGCTCCAGGGCTGGCAGGGTGAGGGGAGCCCGAAGCAGCAAGATTGGGCTGCAATGCCATCTGGCTTCAGTCTTGTGGGCTTTGGAAAGGGAGTTGCTGTTCTGAAGGCTAGGCAAGAGGGACCCCAGTGCCAGGCAACAGGGTAAATGGGAACTCATTTCTAAGCCACAAATTCTGGAATTTCCCATAATTAACATTCCAGTGGCACGCTCCAAAGACTTGGGCCTCCAGTAGGCCTGGGAATTAAAACAGGCGAAAATACTTAGGGTCTAGTTAGAAGGGCAAAGCTCCGAGGAACCCTTGTGCCTGCTATTTGTGAAGTGTGACTTGGTTTTTGTGTCTGTGAAGTGGCAAAAGACTAGGTTCCTTTGAAAGTGTTAAAAGTGTCCTGACAGGTACATAGAGGTAATCCGGCTTAGAGGTCAGTGTCCTGAAGCCAGAGACAAGCTTGTTACTCTAAAGATACTGGTGTCAACAAGACTGGTGACTAAACTGAGTGTAGATTCCTTTGATCCTCATGATGCCCTACGAAGATTTGTTACTGTCCTGTTTTCTAGAAAAAACAAAAACAAAAAAAATAATAACAACACCCCCCTGAGACTTGTGGAGGGCAGGCAGCTGGACCGTCAGCACAGCAGCTGGTAACAGCATAATGGGGAATTCAGACCGACTGTGGTCAGTTGGAGATTCTGAGGTCTCAGAGAAGAAACTCATAGCAGAGGAAGTAACATCTACAGCTTTACAGTGTTACAGCAACACTATCCTTTCTCTCTTTCCCAGTCATTTAACAACCATCTACTGATCTACCCATCTTCTTCAGCATTATTCTCTTTCACCCATCTACAATGATGTGACTATATTTCTAGCTATGTATCTATGCATCTATGTATGTATGTATGTATGTATGTATGTATCAATCATCTACTGATCTACCTGTCTTCATCATAATCATCTATTCTTTCTATTTTTTCTAATAATTTATCTATCTATTATCTGTCTATCTACCATCTATCTACTATCTATCTGTTTGTCTGTCTGTCTGTCTGTCTGTCCATCTATCTACCATCTATCTACTATCTATCTACCATCTGTCTATCTATCTACCTACCTATCTAACTATCTACCTATTTATCTCTTCATTTATTATCCTGACTATTCCCATTTTCTCTGACTCTCTGTCTTTTAAGAGTCTAAAAGTAAACTGTTGAGCACTTTAAGATAATAGTACTTCTTTAAAACAACCCACACTCCATTGTCTAGCAAGGGTGGTGGTGGTGGTGGTAATGACAACAAAAATGGTGAGTTGGCTGTGTCTCAGAGACTGCAGTAAACTTTATAGGCCAATTATTTGAGCTCAGCTCAACATGGTTACAAATTACTCTGACATCCTTAAACAGATTTTATTCAAGAGAAGTGGCAATAGGCAGAGGACCACTGGGAGGGTCTGACAGAGTTGGGACTTAGGACTGGCTTCAACTGGGACAAGTGGAGATTTATATATGATACAGGGGAGAGACAGCTATTAGGAGATGATTTAGGCAGGAAAATCAGAAAAAATGGAGTTTGTGGCTAAACCGACTTGGTGTTGGCCAGCCCTGGGTGCTGATACTGAGGGTGGGGATTTTGTTAAGGTCACTTAGGAGTCTTGCTCAGGTGAGATTCTGGAAAGTCAGAGAGGGAAGCTGAAGGTTAGATTCAGCCAAGGACTAAGAGATGCCATTGCAAAACCGTGTGAGACAAGAGACAATATTTCTAAGTCCTAGGTTAGCAAGGCACAGGCGTTAGTTGAGGTGTGACTGGGGTGATACAACTTATAGAGAACGCCTTCAGTAGATGGGCATGGCCCCAAATTGAGGGATAGGGCCACCCACATGTCTCAAAAATTTTAACCCAGAAATGTTCCTGCCAAAAGAAAAGACAGGGACCAAAATGGAACAGAGACTGAAGGAAAGGCCATCCAGAGACCTCCCACACACCTATAGATTCGTCCCACTTGCAGATACCAAATCCTTGAACTATTGCTGATGCCAAGAAGCACCTGCAAAAATGAGCCTGGTATGACTGTTCTCTGAGACATTCTACCAACAGTCAACCATCAGACTGAGCCTGGGGACCCCAATGGAGGAGCTAGGGAAAGGACTGAAGATGTTGATGGGGATTGCAACCTCATAGGAAGAACAGTATCAGCTAACTGGACCACCCAGATCTCCCAGGGACTAACCCACCATCCAAAGAGTATACATGGCTCCAGCTGCATATATAGCAGAGGATGGCCTTATCTGACATCAATGGGAGGGGAGGCTCTTGGTCCTGTGGAGGCTTGATGCCTCAGAGTAGGGGAATTCTAGAGTGGTGATGTGGGAGTGGGTGAGTAGGCAGAGGAGCACCCTCATAGAGGCAAAGGGGAGTGGGGAGAGAGGAGATGGGATGAGGAGTTTGTGGAGGGGTAACCAGGAAGGGGGGTATTATTTTAAATACAAATGAATAAAATTATTAGAAAAAGAAGTAACTGGGATTTGTGCACACTACCTCCACACGTACACCACACGCCTATTTCCAGCATGACTCTTTCTACAGCTGCTATGGAACGGCAGCTCACACCTATCCCTGTTACTTTTCCTTTTGCTTTGACAGAATTCCTTAACAAAAGCAAGAATGAAAGATTTGCTTGGACTTATGTTTTCAGGGTCTTGACCATTGTGTCAGGGAAGACAGGCTGAAAAGCTTGGTCACATTACATCCCCAGCCAGGAAGACAGGAACAGTGAATAGAGCTCTGTTCCTTTCTCCTCTCATATAGCCCAGGACCTTAGCCCATGGAGTGGCACCACCCACTTTTAGGTTGGGTTTGCCCGTCTCAGTTAGCTTAACAAGATGTTCTCATGCAGTCATGGCCGGGGGCTAGGTTAGTCTGGTTGATCCCTCACAGTGGAGTCAGATGGTTTTCTCCAGAGCGGGTCTAGATTCTGTCAAGTTGACAGTTACAACCATCAAAATAATTGCTACAATAATCACAAATGGCAAACTGACATCAAATCTCAAAGGTTCTGTTAGGGTCCATCTGTTGGGTTTGAGCAATGGAAGGTAGGTAGTGCATCTAATTTCTGATAGCATCTTTAGATGTAGCATCTAAATTCTCACACTTTGTTGACAAGGGGCATTTATGTAGGTCTCAGATTCTGACACGGCAGCATGCGGGTCTCAGCTACACCGACTTCCTCAGCCAGAAGGGAATGTTGGCTACCACCATGAAGCATCCCTTTTTCTCTTTTGGTTGGTCGTTTTGGAAATTATGTTGCAGATCAGACAAACATAGTGTTTCATGAAGACCACTGGTGTTGAAAGGTACAGAAGGAAATGACTTCAAGTGAGAGTTCTTTTCTAAATGGTCTCATGTCTAAGTTTTAAGTTATTTATTTGAGAAATTAATCAGTTTAGGATGTAAAAGTTACAGCAGGGTGATTTTCCCCCCTTTTGCCTCTGACAGATAGTTTGAGGGAATTGGCTTTTAGATTATTAAGATAAAACATGAGTTTGCAAAGATGTTGTCTGAACTTAATGCTTGGGGGGCCTGCCTAGGAAAAAGATTCTCTGATGATGATTGGGTCTCTAGGTGTCAGAGACAGGAGATGCCTGCAGCCAGTTCCCTTTATCTTTTATTTAATGCAAAGTCTTGCACACCTGGGTACCACATACTTGCCTGTTAAATGATACATAGAAACTTGCTTGAAACACTAAAGGCCTATTAGAGAGGCAGCCTGCTTCTCTGTTTCTCAGCTTCACTTTGTTAATTAATTTTTTTGGGGGGATAGTGGTGGTAGAGGCGTGCCCCTGGCAGTCAGAGGACAACTCACTTGGGAGTCCATTCTGTCTCAGAAGCTCAGGAATGAATTTAGATCATCATGGCTGAACCCAAGAGCCTCTACTCAACACGTGATCTCACCAGATGCTCTCTCTACTGTGTTTGCATCTGTGGCTGCTCAAATTCTTTCCAGAATGCATGGTCCCCTCACAGGAAGGTGTGTCTTTGTCTAGTGAAGATAGATAGTGATTCAGGCTGTCACTGGCTGTGGGTTCCTGGAGCACTTCCTCGGTTCTTGACTAAACACAGCACCCTGCTTTGAAAATAGGATTCACTGAGTCACCCCAGGCAACTTGGCACTCAGGGCTCTGCTTTTCCTCTGAGATGTGGATGCCCTACATCTGAGAAGAGAGTTGGCTTCAAGTCCATGGACAATAAATATACTTTGTTTCTCTCCCAATGTAACTTTTTTTCTACTGATAGTTCTTTCCCCCTTTACTTCTACTTTGTCTCTTCCTCCCTCTTCAGAGACCTTGAGTTAAAGTTATCACAGCTCTTTAGAGGTTCCCTCTGTGACCAGATTGATGCTTGAAACTTTATGATTTTTAACACTTGGCATCATGGTACACCTATTGTATGAGTTAGGCACATGATCTGTGCCTGGTGGATATTGATTTGATCCTTACAACAGGCTAATGGGGTAAGTAGCGTTACAAATCCCATTTAACGCAAGAGAGGCGGACTGATCAATGAGGTTCAGTGACTTGTCCCATGTCTCAGCTTGCAAGGGGCAGAGCCTCAAATCAGTCCGTGGAGCCTTGTTGTTTTAATTGCTGGAATGTATTGTCTCCTCTTTAAATCTGTGCTCTTCCATGATTTTTACAGCTAGCCTATAAGGTCAGGACAGGGCTGTGCCTACCTAACAAGATACAGATTTTGACTTCAGGTCAGTTTGCTTACAATGCCCATGAGTTTTCCATGCTTCAAATTGTCTTTGAGGATAATGGACTGAGTTGGCCACTGTTATCTGCCCAGGACACAGAGATAGGCAGAGATGTATTATATATGGCACCCCAGCAAGGGCTTCAGTTCCTATCATTGGCTCACTCACTTCTAGCTCCGCCCCCTTCAGATTTTAATGCTCAGTCAGTATGTATGGAGACCGATACAGAGCTACCATGATTGAATCAAGCTTCAGGTACCAGTTTCTTTCCAGAGCCTTTGCTTTATTTCCCATGAGCCAACGTGGGAAATTAAAGCTACCCTCCCATTAAACCTTGAAGGATACGAAGAAGTACAGCTGGTTCATGACCTAGTCTATTCCAGGACAGGTATGCATGGCTTTCCTTTGTGTGAAAACAAAATATATCACAGGTGACTCATGTCACACTACAGAGGACCTGGAAAGCAAACCCAGACATTTCTGTCTATATGCGTCATTGGTTTAGTATTTTTTTTCCATTTAATTATAATCTTCATCTATAACAGAAGGAAAATTTGACTCCTCCACAGATGGAGATGGGAAAGTGATGTCTATGCCGTTAGGTTATGTGCCTGTGGTAAGGAGTATTATATGTGTATCAAGTTCCACTCCTTTATCTTCTAGGTGCCTTCGAAGGTAGGTGGTAGTTTGCCGCTCTGGTTCAGTCAGTAGATATTGGCAGAAATGGGCATGTAACATCTTTAGGCCCAAACCCTCAGCTCTTCTCCACAATCTTTCTTCCTATGTATTCTGGCTAGTTGTTGAGGAGGTTAAGGCAGAGGTGGGATGAAGGCTGGGTTCTAAATGGTGATGTCTGCCTACTCACCCTGGCTAAGGAAGAAGCTCTAACCAATGAGCCTGGTGTCAGGCCGCTGTGATCAGATAAGTAGGAATCAGACTACTCTAATACATAGGGACAGTGATGAGGCCATGTGCCTGAGTCAGACAATTCTGGATTCTAAACAAAGTTTTTCTCTTAGCAACTGTGTGACCTTGTACAAATCACTTAACATCTCCAAGTTTCAGCTTTATTTGTGCAAGGAGAATATAATAACACTTACCTCACAGGGCTGGGAGAGAATTCTATGAAAACATATGTATCTAGTGTCTGTTACATTGCAGGTGTAGAGAGATTACAGATTTACTCACACAATCCAATTGCAAGAAGAAAATGTAGTTCCTTTATTTCTTCAAGATTCCTTACCCTTCGGTAGCAGGGAAACGAATGTGAACTTTAAATGAGCCAATTAGCAATATGCCAGTCTTCTTGTGCTTTAGAAGAGTCCTTTCCAGGTAACTGCTCAGGTTTCCAGACTTTCCCCCTAAAGATGATGAATGGGAGAATTTACCAAGTCCTCATTGCCATGGGGACCAGACCTGGAGGTCTCTAGACAGGCCTCATGGATACCTCCCCCGCTTGCTAGATCACATCTCTTTTCTGTTCTGCCCATGCTTTCTGGTTTGCCTCTGTTGCTTGAGATATGAGATCTACTCTTTACCATTTTGCTAAGGGCCTAGTAGGTCTCTTCCTGGACCCAGTGAGTTCTGTGTCACCCTCTGAGTTCTGCCTGTGACTTCCATGTACTTTCTGGTCTTGCCTGCGTTTGGCCACAGGCTAGAATGTCCTGATCCTTGCTGTATTTGATGTCCACAAGTCAGTTACTTTCTGGTTCTTTCACTGGAGGCACTTGAGCCTGTTTCTGATTTAGTTCCAACATGGCTGGCTATCACAGGAAGCCCTCCTGGTGGGCACTATCCCCTTCAAGGCAATCTCTCCTCAGACAAGGAGCAGGAACTCTGCCTTTTGTTGGTGGCAGGTAGAGTTTAAGGTGAAGCTTATCCAGGTGTTAGGAAAAAGATGAAGAGAGTGGGAGGAGGGTATGCTCCACGGAGGTGTGGCGAGGTATGGGGGCAGGGGGATGCCTCTTGAAGACCCATGTTGGGAGTACCTTCTTCCTGAGGGACCAGACATACGACGGTATAGTACAGAATAGAGTTTGTTCAGGTCATGGCGGGGGGGAGTTAAGAGGGTAGTAGAGACAGAAAGAAAGAAGAGGGGAGTAGAGAAGTAGAGGCCAACCATGAGCACATGGAGAGAGAGGGGGAAGGAAATGGGGAAAGAAGGGGTGCAGGGGGCAAGCAGGACCAGAAGAACAAAGAGCAGGAACACAAGAGAAAGTGGAGGCAAGCATCCCCTTTTATAGTGTCAGATAATCGGGGCAGATCATACCTGGCTGTTGCCAGGTAACTTTGAGGTGGAGTTTGCAGAGTCCCAACACCAAGTTCATATCCTCGTGTATAAACTTCTGAAGCCAGCCAGCAGAAGACGACAAAAGTATGCAAGGTTACCCTGTCACTCTTGTGCGTGTGTGTTACAAATCTCTAAATTGCTACTGGACTTACTCTAAGCACTCTTCTGCTGTCTTGACGAAGTGGCATTATTGTGAAAATTAGTGTGTCGAGGGACTGCGAATGACCTCCAGGAAAGCCTGGAGAGCACTAGGATTTGAGAGCAGATAATAGTTCCAGTCAGTTGGAAGGCAGGACCCTCAATAACCACAGTGGAATGAAAACTGCCAACAACCTGACTAAGCTAGGCAGTGGGTTGTTTACTAGTCAGTTGATAAGGCAGATTTGTCCTGTCCCCACCTCAACTCTGGTCTGTGAGACCCTCAGCAGAGGACCCTGTGTCCTCTCTTGTGTAGTAATATAATAATATATGTATTATTATATATATATATAATATGTTATTGTAAGGTGGTGGTAAATTGTTAGGTAGCAATAAATTTGATGAATACAGACAGAAACATGTGTGTTATTACTGTCCCACATCCCCTGGGGACCCAAAAGGAACATATCTTAATTTTTTTCATTTGGTTATCCTACTGTATAAACTGTGGTCATGCCCTCTGTCTATTTTGGGCTCAGGATGTGAACTGGCTGTTTTAAAGCATAACTGAAGGGAAAACTAAGAATTAATATTATGCTAATATAGCCCTCATTATAAAATTCATAATATTTATATTTTTCTCTTGGATTTAGTTGATCTGGGTCTCACTATATCCTCAGATTTGAAAGTTATACAAATCATTTTTTGGTTCTATTTTTCTCTGTGGTCTAGTGCTGTCAGAATTTTCTGGCACAAGGAGGGATATTGGGTCTGGGTCGCTCACCCTCTTTAAGGCATAAATACAACTCATCACAAATGCATAGTGACTGGTCTCCCACAGGAAGAGATCTGTTGGAAGGTTGACCAAGAGAAAGGAATATTCAATGAAAGTCCATGGAATATAGCCACAGATAACCAGAGCTGAGATATCGGTAATATAAGCCCAAATATTCTATTCTGAGGCAAATGAAAACTAAGGCTTGAGAAAGTGAAATCAAAGGCCACTCTGTTGGCAATGCCAAAGTGGGAACCGAAATGTGCAGGTTTCTATGACCATCCACACAGAGTTTCCAACAGTATCTTGTTTGCTGATCCCTATGTAGCAGGAAATTCTTTATTGACCAAGTTTATTAATGAAAAAAAATTTAAGGAGGGGGTAACGTCAAAAACCTTGGGTAAAGTCAAAGAGTGACTACTGTCTTCTAACCTGCTAACAGCACTAACCACCAAGCTCTAGGGACAGACTGTGGGCTTTAAATACTGTGGGCTCCATTTGGCATTCCTGGTTCTGGTTATAGCCATCTGGCTTTGACCAGAGACAGAATTTTAAACAATACCTCTATGCATTTTCCTTCCTTCCTTCCTTCCTTCCTTCCTTCCTTCCTTCCTTCCTTCCTTCCATCCTTCCTTCCTTCCTTCCCTCCCTCCCTACTTCTCATTCCCCTCTCTTTCTTTTCCCTATAAGGAGACTACCTAGCCCACACCCCTCTGTAATCTTAGATTTTACACCAGACACTGGAGATATATGACAACTTTGTGAAAATGAGTGAGAGTTTAAAAATGTTCACTAATTTTACTATTTTGGGCATGTGTATTTGTGTATATATGTATACATGTATATTTATATGTGCATGTGTGTGTGATTGTATGTGTTTGTTTTTCCTGTACATCTCTATGTATGTGCTTGGGCTGTGTGTGCATGTGAGACAGGTGCTTAAAAAAGGTGCAGAGTCCAGAGGGAGAAATGGGTGTTCTGTCTTGTTCTATATGTTGTTTTTTGAGACAAAGTTTCTGTTCCTAGGCTGTTGGAGGGAAAGCCCCAGCAACCCGCCTGTATCTGCTTCCCATGTTGCTAGGGTTACAGATGTGACCACAACCAGCCTTTCCCCTGTGATGGCTTCAGAACCGATGTCCTAATACTTGCTCAGAAAACCTTCCTTCCTTCTTTCTGTCCTTCCTGTTGGAAGCCGTTTGTGCCGCACCCAAAGATGGTGCCGGCTTCCCGCCGATGAGTCAGCAAACAGAGCTGTTGTCCAGCCCGAGGGACACAGTACGCATGTACCACGCATGTCACAGCCCGCTCTCGGGGCACGCTAATGAGATACTGGGGGGCATACCAATCAGGTAGGGACACGAGTCTCCTGGGCATTTAAAAGCAGTGCACTTTTCTTCCACGTGGTCCCCTGCTCAAGAGTACTGTACAATAAAGGTTGTTCACAGAAGAATCCTGTTCTCATGCGTCGTTCTTGCTGGCGAGACACCTTCCTTTTTTTCTTCCTTCCTTTTTTTTCTGTCCTTCCTTTCTTCCTTCCTTTTTTTCTCCCTCCCTCCCATCTGTTCTTCCTTCCTTTCTTTTTTTTTCCGATCATTTTTCTCCTCCTTCTGTTCTTTGGCCCAGGCAATGAACAGCAGCCCCGCTCAGCTTCCCCTCCCGAACCCTCTCTCATCCTTTTTACTTCTAGATTAGGGAATGGCTTCGGGCCTAGCACAGAACCTGTGTAAAGCATGTTGTTTTATTCCCCATTCCACTAGGTGGGCTCTGCTATGGGATAGCTCCAGATACTTCTGAGCTCCGCAGGTAGCTCACACAGCGAGCATGGAGTCACCACGTTTCCATGTGGCAGCAAATTAAATAGTGTGGCTGGTTCTGTTGTCACACAAAGTTCAGACCTCTGTGGTATAGGTGGGTCAGCAGCAGATCACATACAGTGTCGAAAATGTTCTGTCTCCTGAAATGCACACAGACTTGCCTCTACAGAGCTGCGGGTATCAGCTGCTTCTGGGGTTCCTTGAGTGGGCTCCATACTTTATGTTTTCAAATTTAGAAAGACATACCTTCTTGGTATCTCATTGAGTGGAGTTCATGAAAGAGTCAACAGCCCAAGAATTTAAAGAAAAGAAAAACAGCATTTGAAGAGCCAGAAAGGGCAAAGGTTAAAATATTCTGGTTAGGAAAAAAATAGTTTCTTGTAACAGTTCTCAAAATTTAAAACCCAAAGTGAACCCTTGTGAGTTCAATAATTTACAAGAAAACTGAGGCTTTTAAATGTTCCTCTTTCATTATAGATAATTTTCCTTCATAGAAAGTCTCTAATAGTACTTGAGATCAAAACAAAAATAATCAGAAGAGAGAAGTGAGAGAAATGAAAAGAGAAATGAATGTGGAGATAGAATAGACCCCTGGGAGGCCAAGACTCTGGTGAAGAACCTTCCTCTGAGTGACTGGCTTATGTTTAGGGCTTTGCATCTCTAGGGCTGACATGCCACCTACATACTGGCCTTGGACAGTCGAGGTGCTAGGTTCACACTCTTTGGGTGAAAGGTCAACTGTGTGATGGAGTTGTGGAGAAGGAAGAGGAAGCTGTGCAGGCCTGCTCTTCACTGCCTGGGCCAAAGAACGGAATGAGAAAGACAATGCTTCAAAGGAAGGAAGGACAGAAGGAAAGATGAAAGGAAGGTGGGACAGACGGGAAGGGGGGAGAAAAGAAGGAAGGAAGGAAGGAAGCAAGCAAGGAAGGAAGGGGTCATGGAAGCTGGAGTGAGAGGCCTCTTCACACTTTCATTGTTACTTCCTTGCCTTCTTTAAGGATAGACACAGGCAGAACTATCGAGAGCAGAGAGTTCTACCAGGAATTGTAGTCAAATGAGAGGACTGATGGTTCTACTCTCCCTCTCTTTGAGATGGTTCAACCATCAGTCTGATTTTTCATTGCTTCATTTTTTGTTTTTATGTGTCTCTACCACAACACTATTACCAACCTGGGGCAGAAAATATAACTTAGTCCTCTCTGCATCCACTCTGATTGCTATTCATTTGATGCCTAATGAAACTACTTGGTAATAACATTTGGTAAGTATTTGTGTTTATATCTACATGAAGACCCTCTGCTTCTTCATAATGCTGGGACCCCAGAGTCTTTTTCCTCACTCTCCCTATCTGACATATGAAATAAGGAACAGGAAACTGACAAACACGAAAGGGGAGAATTTTGTACTTTGGCATATAATATCTCTAGAAGTATTTAATAAAAACAATGCACTACCAGACCAGGTGTGGTGGCACATGCCTGTGAATTTAGCAGTTGCTGGCCTGACTTATACAGTGGGACCCTGTCTCAAAAAAAAATCAACCCAAAACAAACAAACAAACAAACAAACCCAACCAAATCTGATCAACAAATACACATGTCTACTGTATATTTAACTAAATGCTTTTCTTTGAGGGGGGGGTTGCTGGTAGAAAAGCACACCTTTAACAATAACAAAAGGTGCTTGAAAACATGAGCCAGAGTATAATCTGTCGTCATTTTAGGGGAGGCCATAAGGTCAGCAGTTTCTATCAGCTGCAAAACCTTATCTGTTACTGGCCCCTTCAATGTTAGAAGTAGGTAATATTGCATGTAAAGATATAGTCTGAATACTAGAAATTGGTAATTAACATACATGAATGTTGATTTGAAGCCATGTGAAGGAAAGAAAAGATAGATGAGGGGTGACCTGGCTTATCAAGGCTCCATTTGTTTACCCAGAAGGCAGAAGATGTTGACCTGGTTGGAACACGACTTCACAACAATGATTGCTGTTGACCCAGTTGGAACATGGTTGGTATAATGTATCCTGTGGTTCTACAGAGGGAAGGATTCTTACCTTTGCTGAGTTAGAGTTGTTTTCAACCATCTGGGAAACTAGTGGATCTTTTTCCTCAGCAAAATGCACAAGCATCCCAACACTTGGTGTATGGTTTCAGAGGTTCACAAACTGAAAAAAAAATTTTTTTTTGGCTAGGTAAATTCTCAATATTTCTTACTTCTTGTCCTGAAATGATTCCAAAGCAGACAAGATACAAATGCTCCTGTCTATAGCTTCAGGTAGTTTGGTGTCTCTGTTCTGAATTTTGGTTGTTGTTGTTGCAAACAGTTGGCCTATCGGAAACCAGGAGCGCCATTAATAGCACGTGGTTGGCTATGGGAACAGTTTCAACAGAGGTTCCAGGGACGGAGGATTGGAGGGACTTGATGAAACACAAATGGCTCCCTTGAGACTTTGAAGGAGCATGTGGGTATTAGTAATCAAGAGAGACGAAAGACACAGACATACAGCAGTGTAGAAGCCTCAGAGAAGCTTCACAAGGCAATGCCGTGGCTGTTCCCGGGCGACAATGTGCTTCAACCTGGAGCAGGTAGATTGAGGAAGAGGCAAGGGATTGCAACCAGAACTCCCCTTTTTTGCAGCCTGGGCAGATCCTGTGTGTTATCCTGATGTCCCTATTGGGTCATGGCTTCAAGCAATCACTCCTCTGTGTAGCCACGTTCCTCTGAATCCAGACTGCTCTCTGCCTCTCTTTGCTCAGCAGAATGTGATAGAAATGGGATCGTTCTGGCTGAAGCCTTGAAGATAACATACAAGTGTTTGCTTTTCGCCTTTTGGAGCCCTAACCTGCTATGTAAAGTGCCCGAGCTGGTCCGCAGGCCACATAAAGGGGCCACGCGGAGACAGATTCTGAGGTACCCTGAAGGAAACCATCGAATCCAGCCACCATTACAAGCCGAGATGCTGTGCTCTGGAGTTCCGGCAAATCTTCCCACCTTGATCCATGACACTCTGAACTACCTTCTCTGAAGCATCAGGCACAGAAGTAAGAGGTTCTTTGGAGTGTTGGTCCATCAGAGACATGAGAAACAGTCTACTGTATTTTATCTAACCCAAGATCCATCACGCTGTAAGAAGAAAGCAAACAAAAATCACTTTTGCAAAGTTACTAAGTTGTCAGGAGATATATTTTATGCATCAATAGATTATTAAAATTGTAACCGACCTTTATTTCGAAGCAGACATTGCTATAACCCAGACATAAGCCTGTGTCCTTGGTTTGTGACCAGGCAACGAGGGAAGTCCAAGAAGGGCCTTGACAAGGTTATTCACAGATGCAAGAAAAGGCAGAAAGTTGTGATTCAGACTATAAATAATTTTAAATACTTGCTCTTGATTAGGGTTGACATTTTCTATGTTGCCGAGTTTAGATTGATTCATTTCTGAAGACTTGTCTATTTCAGAATAGTTCAGGCCAATCAGAACCTGGGGACGATGACCAGGATCCATGAATCCCTTTGCCCCTGTCTTCAAGAAGTCCATGTTCTAGTGTGAAAAACAGAAAATGCAGTCATCTGGACAGAGCATCAAGCTAGAGCAACACAGCAACAGCAAATGTGCACCATCATAGCAGCGAGCATTTTCTGTGCGCCTTATCATGCCCCAAAAAATCTTGTTTAATCTTAGAATATAAAAGATAATGTTAGCTAGTTTATAAAGCCCTCATTGAGATATAATACACGTAGCCAAAGTTCAGCCCTGTAATATAATTCATGGCTTTCCCGATACACATAGGGATCAATAGACATAGAAAGTTCCAGAGGATCATCCTTCACACACATCTACCAGTCTGCAGGCACTTCCTGTTTCTTTCCCTCACCCCACTAGCCTCAGTCAGCCAGCAATCTTCTTCACTTATGGTTTTGCTTATTCAGAATATCTCGTATAAATCATTCAGCATATTTGTGACTGACTTGTCCTCTTTAGCATGCTTTCAAGGAATACCCAAGCTGTGATATGTATCTCAATTTTTCTTTTTATTAGAAAGATGATAGTTCATTGTCTGGCTATTCTATATTTTGTCTCATCAGCTTGATGGGCATTTGATTTGTCTCCGCATTGCCTACTATGAGTGATGTCAGCAAGGCAAGATTACATGTGGGCCATATGCTTTAGATTTTCAGGGATATTTACCTAGGAGTAGACTTGCTAGATCATTTGGTGACTCTATATTCAACTTTTAAGCAACTGGTACATTATTATCATCTGTCTCCTTTACTTTAACTACCCTGGTAGGTGTGAAGTGGTACCTTGTGATTTTGATTTGCATCCCCTTAGTACTGCTGGTGCTAAGCATCTTTCCAAGGGCAGTTGGCTATCGATGCATTCTTTGAGAAATGTCTATTCAAATCCTTTCCCTGCGTTCTGAATTGGGTTATTGGTTATTGTCTTTTTCTTGCTGAGTTGTAAGTATTGCTCATCTACCCAGAATGCAAACTGTTATTAGAAATGTGATTAATACTTGCTTTCTCCCATTCTGCAGTTGTCTTTCTAGCTTGACAGTGCCCTTTAAAACATAATCGCTCTTTAGTTTTTATGAAGTCCAGTCTCTTTCTTTTACTACATGCCTTTGATGTCATAGCTAAGAAAAGGTTCAACCCAAGGTCACTGAGATTTAGGTCTTTGGTTTCTTCTAAAATTTTTATTGTTTAGTTCTTATAATTAAGGCTATAATCAATTTTGAGTTAATTGTGTATGGTGTAAAGGGTTCAGTTTCATACTTTTTAAAGGTTGATGTTCACTTATCTTAGCACTATTTGTTAAAAGATAATTCTCTCCTGATTACATCACCTTGAAAACCTGCAGAAAGTCAATTGGCCATGAAAGATAAATCTGTTGACATCTAGGTTTATCCTAAGGCCGGCCATTTGGTCTTTGTAGAACTTTATGAGGAAGAGTTACTTAAAGGCCCAAGAACATTGGACATGTTCTTTAAGTTTGTAAAATTAATATTCAGTGAAACTAAGACTAGAAATTTGGGTTTTCTCATACCAAAGGCTCAGCTAGAAAGTTAATATTCCCTGGTCACAGGAGGAATTACTGTGGCATGGGCTTATAATTAGGCAAAAATGCCAGGATGGAAGAAATTTGAATTCATGGGGGGAATACCACCAGTAGGGATGTAAGAATATATAAAGCAAAGCCAAGACTCAGGAGGTAATGCGGGTGGAAAGGAGCCAAGACACCACAATTAATTAGAGCATTTGGAAGCTCAGAGGGAGCTGGGTAACTAGCCTGTGTAGGTCAGAAAAGATTTTTAAGAACTCCTATTTACCAATGTCAGGGATGTTCTATAGAGGTTTGGCAGATATGTTGGATAGGATAGGAATCCAGGTAGAGAGGGAACATAACCTTGGAAGGCACTAGGAGCACAGCATAGCCAAAACATGACAAGAACTTAGCTGAAAGTTAGGGGATGTTTTAGAACAAGAAGTAGACTAGAATTATTTGGGGTAGATTATAAAGGGAGTTTAAGATATTGCCAAGGAGTTTGGGTTATCGTTCAGAAACAACGAGGAATGGTTGCAAAGCTCACATGCAGGAGGTTGGTCTTAGAGAACTGGGAATGCAGATCAATTCAGACTAGGAAGGAAGGGGTTGAGGGTAGGAAAACTTGACTAGGACCAACTTTAGTGAGTTGATAATGTAAGCAGAGCTGGGAACAGGAGAGCCTTAGGTTCATGTTGATGAAACTCAAAGACTAGTTTGTTGTTGCAATAGATGGAAGAGGCTGGGAAGGGGACAAGGAGGGAAGGGGAAGGGAAAAAATGGGAATAGGAGGAAGACAGGAGGAATGGGAGGGGGAAAGAGGGAGGAGGGAAAGAGACAGGAAGAAGAAAGGAGAAAATAACTGAAGAGTAGAAAAGGAATGTGGAGGGAAGAGAGAGGTGAGAGGAGAGAAAGTAAAACAATTGGGAAGGAAAAGGTATCTTAAAAGTTTAGTATGTGATTCCTCTGATAATAGATTTCTGTTTCCAGGTGAGAAACTATACTGAGGTTAAGAGATAACTAAATGCTTTACAATGACCAATCAATGGTTTATAGACATTTGGGGACCTTTCCTTTTATAGCCCAAAGCTCCCAGCTCAGCCTTACACACTGTGCTGCCTGGAACTTTGGTACAGAGTTTAGAATGACACACCTATGAGGCTGATTTGACAGGTGGGGCACAGAGGCGAACATGGGTACATGACAGTCAAGGGTGTTCCAGGACACATGCTTTTCAGGAGGATTGGAGCTGCCCTGCCAGAGCATCTCTGTTGCCCGTGAAATACAGAGAAGAAGGAAACAAATGAGGTTGTCCGGGGGACAACAGAGTGTGTAAAGAGAAAAGAAGAAAGGAACTCATCAAATGGATGAGAAGCAGGAAGGCTAAGACATCTTCTCTGGTGGTACCTGTTCTCAAGCATATCCCAATTTGCACTCATGGAAATGTCACTTCCTGGCCTCAGCCGGGCTTAAAAGAGAGGGGCATGGATCTTTTCTTCTAGGTAGGAACACTCAGTGGTCAGTTACTATTATCATCACCATGGTAACTGTACCATGCATGGGGCAAAAGTCAACAACTACTCTTTGACAGTAGAGCCTGCCCCAAAGAGCATAAAATAACGTCATTAAATAATTTCTGGTGGTCCCTTCCAGTCCCCTGGCTCTGTCACTTCCCAGATTTTAATATGAGACTAGTAAATAAGAAACCATCTTAAAATTTTTGATTTCTAGCCCAGAGTCTATCATTATACTTCCAAATTTTATTGAGAAAATATTTGAAGCCAAACAGAGACTTTCACTTTGTTGACTTTAAAGAAAGCTTCATTCATATTCATTCGACAAATATTCATTTATCGCTTGCTCACATAAATAGTCCTATGCTGGATGCTGTGGAAAAACTCTGGGACACACAAAATCTCTGTCTCTGCCTTGTTTGTAATCTCGCTGAGGGTGGGGGCAGAGAGGAGAGCGCACACCCCTTATCTGTAGAGATAAGAACCAGCAGTAATTAATGAAAGTCAGCCCCCAGAGAGATGCTTCAAAGCCACCTACGATCTAGTCTCACACAACATCGACCACAAGAGGCTGGAGTAATGGAAAGACCAAGAGAGGCAGAGAGACACATGGGGGTGAAAGGACTGCAAGGTGGAGGTGGGGGCAAGAGGAGAATGAGATTAAGGAGAGCACGGAGTTAAAGTCTGACTTGGATAGTCGGGATGAGACCAGGAGAGAGGAGAGGTCTACCTACAAGAAGAGGTGGTGTGCACCAGAGTGATGTAAGAGCAGGAGTCCGCACAAGGAGCACAGGGTGGTGCATCCTTGGGATCTAAGGTAGAAAGGAGAGAGAGAATTATAGGCCACAAGAACCATGAGTGCATCCTTACTGTTACTGGGACCAGGCCCATGCTGGATGTTACACGGACCTGGTTGGGGGATTGCTACCTCTCTCATGTGAACAAACATAGTTCCCATTTCCTCCCATCCCTGGAAACCTCCTTCTCCACTCCCAAGGATGGACATCACTTGTACAATTCTGTGTGTTACTCAGAGATCTGGACCATTGCTGAAACAACTTTTCATCCCCCCCTTTTTTTTCTTTGCACACAGCAGTAGAACGTGAGTATAGCAGAGGCCGGGAGAGGCTTTCCCATCTCTCTACAGCTCAACGGCATCTAACCCGTCTCTGTGATCTGCCTGTTTGCTATTTAAGGATGTTCTCTCCCGTTGTGGAGCCTGGGGCAACCTCCATACCCTGTGTAGTGCCTGGGTGGCCAGAGATGAGGCCTAGGGAAAGGTTTCTTAGCTACCGAATAACACGCCAGTGATTTATACATAAATGAGTCAGAAATATGGAGATTAAGTTTTCACTGAGATGCACACGAATTAAGGAGAAAAGTGTTTGAGGCGATTTAGAGAGCAGCGCCACAAAACCTGCAGCATATGGGGAAGAATAGGGGATAATGGTGAACTCTCCAGACGGATGGGGTTTGGTCCAGAGAGTCCTCGCAGCCCCTCACTACTTTACAAAAATCTCATTTGATGAAATTAACATGACTTCAGAGACGGGCTCAGAAGGGTCCGTCTCCCCAGGTTTGACGGGCTCATCCCGATCTAATTGTTCAGATTTTAATTTTTTTTTACCTTGTTCTGCAGTTCATGTCTAAATACTCAAAGATGTTTATATTGCATACATTGAGGTTTAATTGGCCCTTAAAAGAAGGTGTTGATTAGAATCTGCTCAACATCAACAGCTAGCTCACACAACATTCTGTAATTACTGTTTATTAATTTAGTTCAAGTGGCATAGTTGAAAGCCCTGTTCAGATGGGAGAAGTAAATTGTCACTGGTATTGAATATGTAAATTATGTGCATTGTAAATTTCCACGAAGAAATGTTTAAAGTTAAATGCTATGCACACAAACCCTTCTGGTTTTGTCTAACCCGGCTCTGGGAGTGGACTCAGGTTTTTACTCAGAAAGTGTATGACACAGGAAGTCAGTAGGGGCAGAGCCTCCCCAGGATGGCACATCTTACCTGGAGCTTGTAAAATGAGATTTTTGTAATCAATTTTTGTTGTATGTGTTCCCTTTTTCATGAAACAAGGCAACGCTAACGTGCACTCTTTATCCTCGCTCACAAAGCCCTTCTGTGGAGTTCCCCCACCAGGTTTTTCTCAGCCTGTTTGGCAATCTTGTAAATTCCCTGGCTGCCTTTAGGAAGATTCTAGAAGGAAGCTGTTGGGTGGCATGCTGAAAACAAAGGGGACTGAAGACAGCATTTCTTCAGCAAAGAACCACAATAAGTTACATTGAGTGTGTGTGTGCATGTGTGTGGGCATATGTGTGTGTTTTCCTTCCCCAGGAGTGGCAAAGATGGCAGAAACTCTTGCTCAGGAAGCCCAGATGCTCTGATCTCTGGGAGGTGTATTAAGGGTTCTAGGTAGCCATCCCACAAGGGGCGTGACTTAGTACAGCTGCACTCACTTCGACCATCACCAATGATCTTGGATGTCTCCTGTATTAAAGCTGGTAGTTAGTGAACATTTTCTTCAAACATCAGCCGAAACACTTTTTTTTTCTTGCGGTAATGGAGTTTTCAGTAAATTACTTAATCCATGCATTTCTTAGATTCCCCCCCCCCTTTTTTTTTCACTGTATAGTGAGGAAAATAACAGTACTTTCTTCAAGGATTGAATGCAGAGATTAAATGAGATAATGCTGACAATGTGCTTTGCAGGGTCTGCTCATAATGTACAGACAGTCGCTGTTAGCTTTTTTCTTTTTTCTTTTTCTCTTTTTGTCACTGTAAATGTTTGCACAGAGGGGCTGGGGATGTATCTCAGTGGTAAAGAGCATGCCTAGAATACATAAGACCAAAGTTTTTATATCTACCACCCCAAAATGTTCATATTGATGCTGCTAGATTAATGAGTTCTTTATTCTATTATTTACCTATTGTGTGTGTTTGTGTGTGCACGCGTGCGCGTGAGCATACACTATTGTGGTATGTACATACGTTCATTGCATATACATGTAGACACTAGAGGTCAAACTAAGGTCATTCCTCATGGTATGTCCAGGTTGGTTGGCTAGTGAGCATTAGAGATCCCAACTGCTGGGACGTAAATTGTCACTACTACACCAGCTTTTTCTGTGTCTTCTAGAGCCTCAACTCAGGTCCTAAAGCTTAAGTATGATTTACTGACTGAGGTTTCTCTTCGGCCTGTATCTGTCTTTTTGAGGAAATGTCTTACTCTGCAGTCTACACTGGCCTCAAAGTATGTATCTACAACTTTGTTTAACCCTTATAGTCATCCTCCTGCCTCAGCTTCCCTGAGTGTCAGTGTTAAACAGAAGACAAGCAGTGTGTGTGTGTGTGTGTGTGTGTGTGTGTGTGTGTGTGTGTGTATGTGTATGTGTGTACACAATGAAAAGATTTTTTTTAATCTACAAATTTCTGACCATGTGGGATAATCTTAAGTTTATAAATAGTTGACAAGATACGTAAAATATTTAGAGACAAAATCCAAAGACTTAGGGTTTTGATAAGCATAACAACTCAGTTGCATTTCTCCCCCAAAGGTTGAAAAGAGTAGTTGAGGCAAAAGACACATCTGGCTCCCATGCCACCGAAGCCCACGCATGCCCATGTGGGCCTTTCTGTCTTCGTATGAGTTTTTCAGGCCAGATGTTGGATGTTTTCAATTTTGCAGAATCTGACTATAAATGAACTGGGGGGAAAAAAGACCCAACTGTTACTGGCACTAATTATGACAGTTCCAAGGAGAATGTGCATGCTTTCGCTTTTCCTTTATGAAGTGCTCCTGAAGAAAGTCTTCTGATTGAAATAACCCTTTTGGATGATAGCTGGCATTTTCAGAAGTAATTAATAATACCACCGTAGACATGTAGAGCAGAAGTCATGGAAATGCAAAACACCACGCAAAAGCTGCCTGGTTCGTTGCATCCCCTCCTGTGTGACAGGTGCCCAGGACTATGCTTCCTGTTCTACAGATTCGGAAACTGAGGCATGATGGATAGCAGCATGAAGCATAAAGTCTTCGGAAAGGCTTTTCCAGCTGTGGAACCAAGAAGCTTAAAGCATGAGGCACTTTGACCACTAGTCTACCCTTGTCTTAGTGTTTCTATTCCTGCACAAACATCATGACCAAGAAGCAAGTTGTGGAGGAAAGGGTTTATTCAGCTTACACTTCCACATTGCTGTTCATCACCAAAGGAAGTCAAGACTGGAACTCAAGCAGGTCAGGAAGCAGGAGCTGATGCAGAGGCCATGGAGGGATGTTACTTACTGGCTTGCTTCCCCTGGCTTGTTCAGCCTGCTTTCTTATAGAACCCAGGTCCACCAGCCCAGGGATGGCACCACCCACAATGGGCTGGATCCTCCCCATTGATCACTAGTTGAGAAAATGTCTTACAGCTGAATCTCATGGAGGCATTTTCTCAACTGAGGCTCCTTTCTCTATGCTAACTCCAGCTTGTGTCAAGTTGACACAAAACCAGCCAGTACAGTTCTCAAGCACAGGGCCACTGACAAGAGTTTCATTCACTTAGGGGTGTGTGTGTGTGTGTGTGTGTGTGTGTGTGTGTGTGTGTAAGTAAGACAGAGGTCACCCTCAAGTGTCACTTCTTAAGACACTGTCTGTCTCGTTGCTTTTGAGACATAAACAGGGACTTGTCAGTCAGGTTATTCTTGCTGGCCAGCAAGTCTTGGGGAACCCATATATCTCTTCTTGACATTTGCTTCTCGAAGTGAGTTCAGGTCTGTGAACTTTGTTTCACAAGCACTTTACCAACAGAGCTCTCTCCAGCCCCAGAATCAGCTTTTATGAACCCACTATGTCTTAGCAGGGTTGTTTGTGTGCTGCTGCCAATCCCCAGTTTTCTATTGATCTCTATTGAAATCATAGAGACGGGACCCCTGTATCCCTCCCATAAGCTCAGCTGAGCTGCAGTAGTCAAGTTGCTGGTGCATTGCTTGGGCTCTCATGATCTTCCCGATGCTCACCTACGGTAGCCTTCCTAGGGTTTTGAGAATCTAGGAAGAAAAATGATTCCTTCTAGTGCTTTCCTTCTTCCAGCTGGCCCAGAGCTCTGTGCAGGCTGAGCTTTCTGGGAGGTGGCTCAAAACCCCGAGTTCTGATTACTCCTCTCCCTTCTCTACACTAAGCCAATTCCTGCAGATTTCAGATAAAATGACACCATCTTACAGGAAGTTTAATTTCTTAAAATATTTTGTTTGTTTAGTAATCTAATTGCCTATTAATGTCTTCACTGCAGGTTGGACACAGACAGTGTGTATGAGGTGGGAAGGTGTGGGTGGAGAGCTAAACGGGGAGTCTGCCTTCAAGGAGGTAGAAACTCTCTGGGGTGGGGACAGAAGTAAGCCAACATCAACCATGCAGGGAGCTGCTGGAGGAGGTGATGTCATAGAAGGGCTGCCTTCTTAATTCTAGTTTGTGGGAGATCTCAAGGGATATATTAAGGATGACTAGGAGTCAGGCAGATGAAAGGTAGGTAGATGTTGCTCTTGGGGAGACTACAGCATATGCAAAGGTATGGAAGTTTGAGATAGTAGATCCCTGGCATAAAGATGGGGAGCTGTGAGCTGTAGACTGTGGCTTTTATGTATCATACATATCGGAGGTACCTGGATGTAGGTGGAGGAGGGTTAGAGCCAGGCTTGGAAGACTCTTTCATACAAAGAAAGGTTAGAAGTTTTCTTGGAAGGCTGTTAGACATAAAGAACCGCCGTGATGAGGATTTAGTCATGTGCAAGAGGAAGGCTTTCAGTTCAGAAGAACAATCACTGCTGGAGCAATTCTCCTGCATTTATCAGACGATTAATGGAGGCACCCCAGAGGACCAAACACAGAGGTGTCCAGCTATCTGTTAACTGATTTTAAGGACTTGACTAATTTAGCTAATGAGACCGTCAAGTCCAGAATCTTCTGGGCTGGCTAGTAAACTGAGGAGCCCACATTATGATTCAAGCCCAAGACCATCTGCTGGAGGAATTCCCTCTTGCTGGGGATGGAGATGGGGTGGAGTGGGTGGGGGCAGCATGTTCTGTCTTCTGATCTGTTCAAGCTTTCTACAGATTGAGTAAGGACCACCCCCATTATAGAGACCAACCTGTTTTACCCAAAGTCTACAAGTTTGGAACGCTCATCTGAAAATACTTTAAAACAATTCACAGTGATTTTTTTTTTAAATCACAAACCTCAAATGAGACTTTTTTAAAAAAATCACAAATAGTCATGGGGCAGCCTATTTCATTCATGAACCTAACTGTCACAAAGGGAAATACACACCTTCTGTCTCATTAGGTGGAAACACATTTGCCTGCTTACCATAGAACTTGGTTCTCTTATATATTCTTTTTTTCCCCTTAGTCATTTTATTTGTCTACATTTCAAATGATATCCCATTCCCAGTTACTCCTCTACCAACCCCCATACATTCTTTAAAAATTACCAAAGGCCTACTATGTGCCCAGTCCTTAGGGTCCAATGGACAAGACAGATAGTGTTCTTAAGGAGCATGGAGGTGTCATGGAAATTTCCACTGGTGCAGCAGTTGGCAGCTCATGGCCAAATCTGCCTTTTAGCCTAACTTCAACTCGACCATGGTACAAAAGTGATGTTTATAGTAGAAATCCTAATTAAACATGTTTGACCCTTCTGTCCAGGATGGTAAGGTGGAGTGCAATGCTGTTGTGACACTGGACAGTGGCAGTGAACCGCAGCTCAAGATCAGCCACATGACCACAAACACAAAGGACCAACACTATCCAATGTACTGTGATCAGCTGCGA
Organism: Micromys minutus; assembly: GCF_963924665.1. NCBI lineage: Eukaryota > Metazoa > Chordata > Mammalia > Rodentia > Muridae > Micromys > Micromys minutus. The sequence continues at coordinate 75,285,021 of NC_137973.1, read as the reverse complement.
TGGTCAGTAGGCCAGGTATAGAGAACACATTTCTAACTTAGGGTAATTGCAACCTGTGATGGATTAGGATGTGGCTCCACTACAAAGTGAGGGGCATCTGCACATTACAATGCAACATATAACACATGACATTGCTGCCAATGATAGGGGCAGGTGCCTGAATCCCCTGATCCTGGATCTGGTTTCCTCTCCAGGAGCAAAAAGATCACTGTGCATCAAAGCTCGCTTTGCATTAAAATAAGAATTATGTCTTGTGCTTAAGAATGAGATGCATGGGAGCCAGTAGACCTCCTGGCATTTTACTTCCATAGGAAATGCCACTCGATAGAAATAACGTCTGGGCAAGTAGTAAAGACAAGATTGCCTTCAGGAGGGACTGAAGAAAGAGTGACCTCTGATAATTCAGTGTCAATATTTAATTACTAAATGAGGTGGATGTCATATGATGGCAATTGGATTTCCTAACCAAATAGCCCAAGCCTGACCATGTGATCTGTGCAGGAGGACGGCATCGTCTTTGGGATGAACTTGTTCTCTATTAGGTCAATGAGGAGTGAACTAAATATTTTCTACTCGGGTCTTCAAATGATAAGAGCTTAACAGCTTTGAAGGAGCTATTACGGGCAAATGCCTAAAAGAAGTAACCGTTTGAAAAGCCGTAATTATGTGCTTCTATAATAGTGTGTGATGGGATCATGGTTTCCCATCAAGGGTTATTGAGTAAATAGTGAGTTCTCAAGTCAGTAGCTACTTATTTAAATGATGGTCAGTTATAGCAATGAAGAAACCATTGGAAGCCACTGAGCAGCTTTTACTCATCCACGTAGCCTGTGCACAGTCTGCTCTCTGTGCAGACACGAAAGGCATCGTGGGACTTGGAGCAGAGAAGCTAGGTGCTATCTCACTGTTGAGATAAGGGATGTTAATGAGTTCCAACTGTTTCTGCTACCGATTTAGGTTCAAAGTAAGGGTGCCTCTGTTGTTTTTAATTCGGATAGAAGGACTTTTCCTTTGGGATCTGCCCTTTTCACATTCCTTGAGACTCTGGTAGGGATGTCAATCAAACAATGAGGCCCTATGGTCAACAAGTGACCCAAGAAAATCTTAGGAGTGCTTTTGATGAATTGACATGCTCTCTGGGAACCACAGGGGTATCTGGATTTTTAGATTCCCTTGGTAAAAAGGTCAGTGTAAGCTTGAAGCTGCTGGTGGCTTGCTGCACCACACAGGATGAGAATCTTGCCTCAAACAAAAACCAACACAGTAAAGCAAAGGTGAGAAGAAATAGGTCATAGCATTGGAACACTTTGGTGACCCATACCTGTAGCTACCTTACATCTAGAATGTCCTAGAGAATCACAATTCTGTTTTATTTTATTTTATTTTATTTTTATGGTACAGAATTGAGTTTATTCAGGTCATGGGGGATTAAGAGGGTAGTAGAAGCAGAGAGAGAGAGAGAGAGAGAGAGAGAGAGAGAGAGAGAGAGAGAGAGAGAGAGAGAGGAGAGAGGGAGAGAGGGAGAAAAGAGAGGAATAGAGAAGTAGAAGAGTAGAGGCTGGCCATAAGCACATGTCGGGGAGGAGGGAAGGGGAAGAGGAGGGGTAAGGGTGGGAGAGCAAAAGAGCAAGAGCAAGAGAACAAGAGAGCCACAATTCTGTTTTATATATGTGAGCTTTGATGGTTTCGATTGGGAAGACTACTCAACTTGTGATGCCTGCTCCCCCAAATTGTGTAAGAATTTCTTAATATGTCTATTGAAAGATTTGTGTTTGTGGATAGTTGGCCACAGCTTGTTGACATCTGCTATGAGTAGTCCCAGGAACAAATAGGATTTTTGGAAGAAGGTGAAATGACAGATTTGGCTTTATCTGCCCAGTGCTCCCTTCATTAGCAGGAATCTGCCCGAATTACCCATCTGCACCTGGGAGGCAATCCCAGAAGAGAAACATTCCTGCCTACAGTTCTCTCTTCCATCCTTTATTCTTTATTTTTGCCAAGTGAGTGAGCCTTCTACCTTCTAAACTTTAAAACAGATGGTGAATATAAGGATAGTCTTCGTTGTGGAGCATTTTGCTTAAATATTTAATATGTTTAAAACTTGTACACAAGAGGGGGGGCAAGGGTGGGTGCAGTGAAATGTGCATGTGATCCCAGGGTTTATTATGCAGAGACGGGAGGAGGATGAGTTTCAGGCCAGCTGAGGATACACAGTGAGACAGGATCTCAGACTCCAACCAACAAAGCAAGCAGTTGAACAAAAATGAAGAAGGGAAGGAAGGAGGGAGGGAGGGAGGGAAGGAAGAAAGAGGAAGGAAAGCAGGGAGGAAGAAAAGAGGGAAGAGGAAGTTAGGAAGTAATCCCTAGTGCTGGCCATGGTGACTCATGCCTACAATTATTAGTACTTGGGAGATGAGACAGAAAGACGTTCATCAGGTGTTCAAGGCCGCCCTCATGGACACAGCCTAAGCTACACACATTCCCACCCCTCCCCACTCAAAAGAGGGAGAAAAACAAAGCATTCGAGAAGTGCTGTGGTCTGGAAGCAGTGGCCGTGGCTGAGGAGGCACCGTCCACTCAGGATGGAGCTACATCACCAGTCCTCTCTCCAAAGACTGGAGCTTTCAAGGAGATGACAGAATGTCACTTTAATCAGCATAATTCTCTATAGCTATAAATGTAGCCTTCATGATGGGGTGAATGCAAACTGAAGACCTTGGCAAAGCCCCAAGGAAGTGTTTAAAGGAACAAGGGATTACAAGGTCACGGGGAAATGAGATTGCCTCACATTTGGCCTGATTTTTCTGTAGCCAACGGAATACAGTTAAGAATTTGAGATCTCAGCTGGAGCCTCTTTAGAAATGTCATTGCCCTGGGTGTCTATGGCATCTTGGATTAAAGCTCAAAGATCAGGAGATTGAGTAATACAAGCGTTGACTCCCAGCTGCACTTACAATGCCCTCCTTCCCCTCGGCTTGGCCTGTCTTCCAGGTTTGTTTGTTTTAGCAACCATTATTTCTGCAAACTGGAATAGACCAGCAATGGATAGCCTTTTGATAGACTTGCTTCCGCTTTAGAAAATGTTGATCGATGTGACGAGAAAGGGAACTGAGATAGGAAAGAAGGGCAAGAGACATCACTTCCTGTATTTCAGATTTCAGCGTGGAATCTGAAAACTGATAGTAAAATCCAGAAGAATGACTAGCAGGTGAGTAAAGTTAACTCACTAGCTAGCTAACTAGTTAGTTAACTACCTGCACAGAAGGAGGTGCAGACAGAGAAGGGAGCCAGCCTTGTACAATGCACAATGACAGTTTGAAATTTGTCCTTGATATACACGTCATCTATCCCTTTCCGAAGCACCTGTACCTCATCCATCCCTTTCGGAGTCTACATTGTGCACTTCCATGAAAAATGTCTCCATTTTTCATCATTCAGTTATTGTAGATGCCCACTTCCAAGTGTTCTTCCACTAAGAGGCTTAGGCAGTCTTACTTCTATATATTTCAATCTTGTTTTTCACATATGTTTGGGAATCTTAAATTATTTGGCCATAAAAAACAGACATGTGGTATATTTTGGGTAGAGGGCTGTTTTAGTTAGGGTTTTGCTGCTGTGAACAGACGCCATGACCAAGGCAGCTCTTATAAGGACAACATTTAATGAGAGTTGGCTTACAGGTTTAGAGGTTCAAAGTGGGAGCATGGCAGCTTCCAGGCAGGCATGGTATAGGCAATGCTGAGAGTTCTCCATCTTCATCTGAAGGTTGCTCATGGAAGACTCACTTTCAGGCATCTAGGATGTGGGTCTGAAAGTCCACAGACACAGTGACACACATACTTCAACAAGGCCGCACCTCTTAATAGTCCCACTCCCTGGGTTGAGCATATTCAAACCATCACAGGAGTAAATGATGAGTGTTTTTGTATAGGGATGATTTTGTTCTTGTTGATTTCCATGTTCCATTGCCATCAAAATACAATAAAAATATCTGAAACATTTTCAATGTCTTGGAGAAGGCTCAGGATCTGATTTGGCTACTAGATCAACTAAAGAAACCCACAGGTCATCTGTAGTTTTGGTAGGGAAATGGACTGTCTTGTCTCGGGCCTTCTTTCAGGTAACTCTTACGAATGTTCTTCTAGCTCCTACCCATCTAACTACTGCTTCTATCCTACCTCACCCTCCTCAACTCACCACTGAGTGCTGATTAGCTCCTTATTTCTACCCTAACATCATTTCTTTTTGGGTCAAAGTGGAAGTAAAAACAGGCAGGGGTGGGTTTATCCTAGGAATATTGGGTAGAAGTTCTAAATTCCATGAGTGTAATCATCCTGCTCCTTATCATGCTTCCTGTCTTACAGTGGCTTCACTGTGTCTCCATCTAGACCAGGCAGACTATCAAAGGACTTTCTACATATGAGGATTTGATACACACATCTTCTGTGAAAGTGAAGGAGACTGGTTACCATACACTAACTCCTGTTATTTAGTTCTGAACACCCAAACTTCTTCTACATTTTGGTGAAGATTTTAATTTCCATTTGGCAGTTTAATATATATTCTGCATAACGATCTTCGCAATTTAATGACCATGGAGGGGATGATAGTTTTCAACCGATATACTTACTTTAACTATCAGTTTATTGATGCTCAAGTATACAACTCGCATCCATTTAAGTTCTAATGGAGCTAGTCTCGTGTCTCAAGGGGTTATTATTAACTATCAGACAGATACCAATCTTTAAGACTATGAGCTGTGGAGTAATTAAGCTTTAGTGGTGTGTGTGTGTGTGTGTGTGTGTGTGTGTGTGTGTGTGTGTGAAATGTGTGTCTAGAAATGCCTCTTTCCAGATGTCAGGCTAAAGTATCCATTGCTTCTGATGTTGCTGATAGAAGGGAATGGGAAGCGAAGAATCACACTCACGGACGCCTTTGACCCCATCACACAAGGCGGAGCATTCCTAGTCTTCACTTTCTGGACCTTCTTACCTTGTGTGTGGAAAAAAGCAAATCCTTCCTGACTGAGGGAAGAAATCTTCCTTCTCTTTACCTCCTCACTCCGCCCCAACCTCTGAACCCAGCTAAGTTCTGTCAAAATGTTTAGCCTTGGTATCTTGGTACTGGAAGGTAAAAGAAGGAAGACTGAAGGAATTTGATCTTGTTTCCATGTTTGCCACTGGGGATAAGGGAGAAAATTTCTGTGATATCTAAATACTAATCACTTCGTTAGATTTTAATTTCTAAAGCAAAATTATGGACAGGCAGTTTCACAACTGGGCAGAGACCGTGCATACCGTTGCTCTTTAGCCGTCCTTCTCCCCTTAACTGAACATCCACAAATGCGAGTTGGAGGGGAAGGACCGTGAATATCATATTCAGCAGGTTCTTGCTTTGGTCCCAAATGAACCTGAGCATTTGAAACGTGTAAGGAATAGTGAATTTTGTGCTAAATAAAAGATAATGTGCTGAATGGTTGTTATCTGTTCCGAGGATGTCGACTTTCATTTTTATGAGTATTTTTAAATGAGCTCTATGGATTTCTAGAGTTGTAGGCCAGTGCGGACAGGAAACACTCTGTCGCCCTCGGCCACCGAGATCACAGACACTCTCATCCCACTTCTGGATGCTCCTCTTTGCCTTGATTGCTCCTAGAACATGGCCCAGTCTAGAACCTGTGCACAGTAGGAAAGAGCTGGATGGACAGCCAGTTCCTTTTGTTTATTTCTCCCATAGGCTTTGGTTGTTGTTGTTTGGTTGTTGTTGGCTGTCTTGGGACTGAGAGAAAAGGTGCCTTTAAAGATGGGGAATACTCTCAGGGTCTTTTTTCTATTACCTTTAAAATGAGATTCGCCAGTTATTCAGGGACAGATTATCCAGTTTGCTGACTATCTGGGTATTTAGTTTCTTTCCTTTCCTCTCTTGTTGCCAGTGTTTTGACAGTTTCCTCTCTCTGTTGACAAGTACAAGATTGACCATAAAAGGAGAAGGGAAACATCCAATCAGCTCTGTTTGCTGATTCCTCTGGTACATTTTGTGCAAAAACAAACTAAAATACAGACCCAACAGGAGTTTAAAGATTATCTGTGAGTTGCATCTACCCATCCTGTCTCTTAGCCCCATTCATACAGATAATCAAGAGTTGGCAGAACTTCAGAGATCTCTCTCTCTTAAGGGAGATCAAACACTTCTCAAAACCCAGCTGCCTCTAAAATGGCACTTTTTTTTTTCATTTCATGGGAAGTCATGACTTAGAGAAGGCGGGGATGAATGAATGTATCCCTCTGGTCTAATCTACAGGAAGGCCCAACTTGCCAACTTAATGTTTTTCCTGGGTGCAGACATGTACATATACAGGCACATATGCATGTCTGTACTTGAACATGTGTATAATATTCAAATCATGTCAAGGCAGTTTGCCAAGGGAGGCATGAGGGGGCCACAGCTTTCCTTTCGGAAAGAGTTTACCCTAGCCTCCAGTTCCCTACTATATACCCTTTTGGGTTCAGGGGCTGCTCTTCCAACTCTGACCACCCAGTGGTGTGAAACTAATGATTAACCCTTTGGCCCCAGTGCTGTGAAGTGTTCTCTAGTAATTGGCAATGTAAAACCCATTAGTGGACAGTGTGGGGGTTACTCTGGGTCCATATGTCAGGAGGTTAATGCTGAGGATAGATTGAGATGTTTATGGATTGTGCCCTTTTCTCTTTTCTGCCAGCACCTGAGACTGAGCTTCAAGCTTTTGGCCTATCTAGACTAGGTTGCTTTCTCAAGCCTGGTTTGGGTTTTATCTGTGAGCTGGGGAAACTCTTGCTACCAAATCCATACAGCTTCACAGAAATGGAGACAGCTCCCAGAGACCACAAAAAGGAAGTACATTTAATTGCTTAGTAATTGTAGGCATTTTACCTTCAAATGTATTCATTAATTGAAAAAAGAAACGTACTGGCATGATGTTTTGGAGTCCTGTTTAGAGTCTTGGAGAAGGGGAAGTGGGGAGTTTATTGGAGACCTTTCTTGGGACTCAAGGGCCCATTTGTGTGATTGTGCTGTTTATTAGTGGGTCTTTGTTCCTGCAGTAACCCTCAGACAGGGATTCTGAGAAGCACACTCATTTTCTTCTAAGGCTTATCATCACAGTAATCACTCCTGGCTGAAAACCAGCCGCCATTTGCATGTTTAATAAAAAACTATAACAGTAACACCACATTCAAAACTATTTTTCTTTTAGCCTAAGACTTGGAATTGACCTAGTTCCTTATATCTACCATAAATGCTCTTTGCCTCAGGTGGAAGTCTTTAAAATAAGGAGATGATGCTAAAACAATCTGATTACTCTTCCCTTCTCCTATCAGTCACAAATCATCTCTCTTAATTACGGTGTGAGGACATTTACATAGCTGGAGAGAGGGTCCTTTAACTACATTTCTATTATGTGTGGCACTTCAGAGAAAGGATATTATATTCATGTGCATTAGTGATTGCTTATAAAAGATCAAGACAATAATAGCCGATTCGGTGATAAAGGTCTCTTTTCTCCTCACAGACAGGCTGTCTCTGACAGAAGAATACAGTTCATCAAAAGTGTCTGCAGGTTGTCAAACTCGGAGGTTTAGGGACCCTGCGAGGCTGTCATGGTCAACAAGGAGTTTTTCTGCTGGTCTCTCTGTCACTCACCCTGAGGATATAATCACTCATTGCATTCTGCATGTTCTCATGATACAGCTCTCCTTTTGAGAGAAAAGAGCTATTTCATCAGAGGACAATATAGCCCTTCTCTGGGTCCACATAGCTTCCATTATCTGACCATAATAAATCATATTTATGCTCTCGGTTAATAAGACTGATTACAACGCAAGTTCCAGACATGGGCAAAGCAAGGCAGGTGAAAAGATGTTTTAATGAAAATATGATAAGGAAGCAGCTCCCCCTAACATTTTGGACTATTATTTGTCATGATTACAGACAATTTTTGGTGCATCTTCTTTAGCAACGGTTTAAGCTGCAGAAATTGGCTCACTGGAAGATAAGTAAAAATGATAAGAAAAAATCGTAAATTTTTCTTATGTTGTCTAGAATCATTATGTCCATAACCAGTACAAAATAGGTTTAATGTACAGGCCGGGGATGGAGGAGAAACAGAATTCTCAGAAAACCGCAGCTGGGTATGATTATTCAAAATGGTTTCGACATTTTTTTTCTCCTCATTTTGCTTTGCAAAGGTGGATACTCCCTGGAATTTGGGCACCCTGGTTGTTAATTTCAGCTTTGTAAATGAACCTATACCCTCCCTCTCTTATCCCCACCCCCATTGTTCCTTTTCTTTCCCCTCTTCCTTTCTCGCTCCCCTCCCCTTGGAGCTGAGTACAAAGAGACAAAGAGATATATGGGTTCTTTAAAAAAAAAAAAAAAAAAAAAAAAGATGTTTAGTGTTAATGGGAGTTAAGTGCCTGTTTGGGAGAAAAACAGACCCCAAAGTTTAATACTGAAAGCTACCTTATTTAAAAGGCCTGGACATTTTTAGCTTCACCGAGTTCAATTACACTAAAGTACCAACTTTCTATATTAGTACAAAAAGAAAGAAAAAAAATCAGATAAAATATTGAACTAGGCAAAGTCATTAGCTGACTAATCCAGAGTGTCTGAAGGCCCAGGACTCAGATGCGTAGTACAATCTGTTCTTTTATATTAATTTTCCAATTTATGGCATAGCAAATAACAATGCTGTTAGGGGCTGACATGCAGTTTACATCCTTCCTCATCATGGCGACAACTCTGTCAACCCGGGGTATGTTCCCCCAAAAGCACCTGAGCTCCTCTCATTGGTCTCGCTTAGACAGCTGTGTCCTGAGACTTTTGGGCTGGCACAGTTCAGAGCCTGAAAGTAGCTGGCTGCCTTATATGGAGAAGAGGTAGAGAGATAAGCTGGTCTTTTTTCCCATGTGCGTTTGGGCCTCTGCTTGAGGAACAGGCACGTGATAAACAGAGGAGAGTGCTCTCTGCAGCAGAGCTGTTGTGCTGGCCTGCAGAGGCGCCACACGGAAAGCACAGCAAACTCTCTCCACTAAGAGAAAACAATCCTTGCTGTCTCAAAGACTTGGGAGTTGGCTCAGAGAGGTGTGTGGATTCTGCTACTTCTAAGGCAGTTTCCATTGCTTAGCTTTTGGGACGGCTGATAAAGTCAGCAGGGTCCAGAAGATGAACTGTGTAAGTCAACTTAAAAAAAAAAAGAAAAGGCAAGTCAGGGCACCTCCATGTGGGGTGGGCACTCCCGTGTACATGCAAGGTCCTACGTTTCTCAGCAACAGTATCCCCTTTCCTGAAATTAAAAGCCCATTGAGATTCAGTCCCCTCCCCCTAACGCCTGGCTTTCTTTGTTGGTAATCTCTCTTTGTTCTATTTTAAAATGAATGCAGGAGCAATTGCTATGCCACCCCCCTATGTCATTCACATTGTCTGAATCACACACACACACACACACACACACACACACACTCACACACTCACTCACTCACTCACACAAGCACACACAATTGTCCAGACTTCTGCAGAGCTGTCTTTTGATTTTAGCCCTTAATTGCATTTTTCTTTCCACAGGCTGACTGAGAACGATTACCCGGGAGGGAATTCCATAATGCCGCCCCATCTCTGATATCTACCGGGCGTTTTGTTTTAACGTTACAGGACTTGACCACAGAAGACTGTGACGCTGATAAAGAATCTGTCACATTGGGGCCCCGTCCGTACTCTGAAATCACTCATGACAGTGAAGACACCCCGCCCCAAAGCAGCGGTAGATTAGGGGAGATGATTAGTGTCTTGTAGTTGTGGAGCCATTTCATGTTGGACCCTCTACTGAGCCAAATGTGCTTTTCTTGTCACACTCCATTAGCATGTGTGAAACAGTTGGGAAAATGGCCATATGATTAGACAGAAGGAAACCTGGATTCTTCACATTGGGACTTGTTACCACTGAATAATGTCTTTACAACAGGGATCGGTTTAGGTTTTGCTAATTTCTTCTGTGATGGGAAATAAGACAGTCTACAGAGGTGGGTCGCAAACAGTGCCTTTAAATTGATCCCTTTAAAAACATTCTGAAAAAAAAGTTGAAGTTGGGCCTGGTGGTGGAGGTCTGGAATACCAGCTTTGAGGCAGGAGGAGTACAGGTTCGGGGCCAGCTGGGGCAACTTAGTAAGACCCTGTCTCAAAGTAAAACGTGAGAGAAAAAAAAAGAAATAACCTATAATTCAGTGCTTAACATGTACAAGACTCTAGTTTCAACCTCTCTCAACCTTAGTATTACAAAATAATATATAACTAGACATATCGTGGATAAGTAAAATAAATAAGAAGAGAGCAGGTGAACTGGGTAGGATAACACAGAGTTGTCTTCTTAGCACGGGGAAGGCAGAGGCGGGAAGGTGGCAAGTTTGAGGCCAGCCACATCTATATAGCAAGACCCTATCTTGAAAACCAAATACTTAGCCGCCCATTCAAACAAAATAAGTAAATGAATGGACCAAAAGGAAATCACCCATTTGTCAGTGGAAGAAGCATCTGTTGACCCTTGTGTCTTAAAATGTCCTCTTTGTCCCTTGCAGGAACCAATAAGCTGCATTTTCAGGCCCGAAGCCACAGGCTAAAGGTTTGTTTCAGATGGTGACATCTGAAGAAGTTCTTTCCTGACTTTGATCCAAACTCAGGCAGCTATTTTACTTTGTACATATATTTTTATTGTTGTTTCTGCTGTTTGTTTTTAGGGAGAGAAAGTAGAGCAAAGATCCTTGAGGGATGGGAAGATAAACTCTTAGATACAGGGCATTCCAGGACTGCTAAATACCACGACCTCTGGGCTACAAGGCAAGGACAGAGTAGGCGTTGTTTTCTCCTGGGGCAACTGTTGAAACCCACACTAAATGAAAGACAATCTATTATGGGAAGGAAAGAGAACTTTCCTGACCACGGTCTGAATAATTTCATATGTATGAGTGCCCTCCATATGAGAGCTAGTCCCACATATGATCAGAGAATTATTAAATGTTGACTATTAAATATTTTAGTTAGTCTCACACTGTGTTTATCTTCCCAGAATGATGAATATGCAGATTTAGAATGGAGTTTCTTCATTTCCAGGCAAATTGTGCTATCAAGTCTTTGGCAAGCAGGGCCCCTGATGGGCTGACCCACCATGGTAGGCAGCTTCTGTGTTCAGAAAGGCGGCCACACCATCCCAAGACTCTGAGAGGGGGGACATTCAGATCGGGAACTGTACCACTCTGGTGACAGTCCCTGAACACTTATGTAAAAACCATGGCCTGATTTAATGATTTTGAATAACAGTCCCCCAGCCCAGACAAGCAGGGACAGTAAACATGTGCCACTTCCAAGAGCAGCAAAGGGAAAGGACCAGGCAGAGGGCAAGGGAGAGCGGTCTATGCCCCCAGACAAGCAGCCGTGAGGGCAGCAGTTGCTACAGAACACACATCCCTGTCTTCAGCCTGCTCAGCCTCTGGCTCCATGGGCTCCAGCCGTGGTCCAGAAATGCCCTGTTGTTCTTTCCCGTGACTGCCCAGAATGCGTTTGCCTTGCTGAAGGCCGGCCCAGGACTAATTTTGAAAAGTAAATCTGGGAAACGGCTTAATTTCATTTCCCTAGAGATTTTTTTCTGGAACAAAGTTAGAAGAAATGCTAAGGCGAGCAGAGGAGAAGCCACAGGCAGGAGCAGCAGGCTTTTCTTTTCCCTCTCTCTCTCTCTCTCTCTCTCTCTCTCTCTCTCTCTCTCTCTCTCTCTCTCTCTCTCTCTCTCTCCCCCTGGTTTCTGGACTATGAATGAAGTTTAATGGATTTTCAGTAGGCAGTGGTGATTTTAAAGACTGCACTGCTGAGATTTACAGCCCACGAGATACTGCTATAAACTCTACCATCTTTAACTCACACGTCTTCTTGTACACCCAGAGGAAAGGCACAAGGGACTGTGGCCCACTGACTCAGGCTGTGTGTTCCCTCTGCTTGTGTTTGCTAAGCACCTACTAGCTGCCAGAGACTGTTTCCCATCCATCTCTCTCTTCACAGCCTCTTCGTTGGAAGAACAAAATCAGCTACCGCAGCAACAACCAAAGCCCACAAAACCCAGAAAAACAAAACAAACAAACAAACAAACAACCCCCCCCAAAAACAAACAAATAAAACAACCAACCAAACCAAAAAAACAAAACAAAAAAACAAAAAACAAAAACAAACAAACAAAAAAAAAACAAAACAAAAAAAAACCTTGTGCTGGGGGCTTGGACAAGGCTTAGCTTGTGGGGTACTTGTTTAATATCCACAAGGCCCTGGGTTTAGTCCTAGCACTGTATCGACTGGGCACGGTAGGAGATGTCTGCAAATCTAGCCCTCAGGAGGTAGAGGTAGGAGGAATAGAAACTCAAAGTCATCCTTAGCTGGTCTGAACAATATGAGACTAACAAAGTCAGAAAAAGAAAACAGACAAGGGCGTTTGACTGAAGTAAAAAATTTAACAGAATTTAACTTTAACAGAAACCCTATGGAACTTGTTTTTCCCTAGGAGGTCAGTGCAGGGTGGTATATTCTGGGGTGACAGCACAGGCTATGGGTGCTCGTGCTCCGCCCCAGTCCCTGGCTCTCTTATTTTCCAACTGCTTTGCTGTGGAGCAAAGCCATTCTATTCCATGACTTGCCTGGGTTTGCAGGCTATGCTCTGCCCTCCTCTCCTCTTGACTTCCTCTTTCCCCACACTCTACCTGAATTATTAAGGGAATGACCCAAAAGAGGAAGCCATCTTCTCTGAAAGTCACAGCAGCCTTCTTGGTTGCAGTGACTGATTTATGCAAGAGTTGATGGCTGAGCAGAAGCCTGGGCTCAGGAGGAGAGGGGAGGGACTCCCTGCCTCACCCACCAGATCTTTGCTTAGGTGTGGGGCTGATCTCGTGGGTCCTGTTTAGAGTCCTTAGATGTAAAGTAAGGGAGCAAACACGTATTGGCAGTTAATGCACGCCCTTCGCTTTTTGTTTCTTGTTCGCCAAACATTGTATTATGTAACATGCCTATGAGCAGAACAGATTTGGCAAATGGTATTTCGGAAGCAGAGAGGAGCTCACAGCCTGGCCCATCCTCTCCACCAACCAACCCTCTGGGTGTAACCTCCCAGGAATTTGTTGGGACTAGATGATCTCCCAGATCCACCTGTATCGGAAGTGATCCAACAGTGACTAAGCTTCCCGAGGGCAGGCATTCAACCATCTCTCCAAATCCCATCCCTTTCCTTCAGTATTAGCAAAAGGCTAGATATATGTAACAAGTCTGTGTTCCTTGCTCCAAGTAATTTGGTGACTATAAAAAACACTAAGGAATCTACGTGCTTACGTAGTATCAGCCCATCAGACCCTGGACTTTGCAGCTTGTTTAGAATGGCAAAAATCGGCGTGCAGCTGCTAGTGACACCTTCCACTCCTAGGTGTTCGGGGCTGGCTCTTGGCTCACAATGACCCCTTCTCTGGGACTGCTGCAAACGCAGGTGCTTCTGAGTTTTTCTGGGCAATATCACCTTACCTCCCCAAGGGTTGGCCAATGAGAGTGGACAATGACTTCAAACTAGGCCAGTCAGAATAATTCTCTAAGGCTTTCTAAATTGGAACCCAGGGGAGATTGTCCATCTCTGATGGGGGCCAACCCTGAATGCTGGAATTGGGAGCTTCGCATCATGTAACGGCAGTCAGTCTGCGGGAGAAAGCAGAGTCTCTCGGAGAAGAATGACCCAGATTCATGGTCGCACTCCATCTCAAGTGCTTCAGAGCCAGTTCTTGAGCATGATATGATCTCAGTGTCGGAGAACAGAGTCAGCCTTGGTTCTGGTGCCGGCTACCTCGGGAGCTCAGCAGCGCTCTCTCTGTTCATCTGCCTTTGAAGCTCGGTTGTTTTCTGCTTCTCTTAAACTGCTAACACTGTGTATTCTAGTTGTCTGGCTTTTCCCCACGACACAGACAGGAGGAACCAAGACCACAGCAGTACTCAGAGGCTAGGCTACAGAAACAGAAAGATCTGGGACCCAGAACCTGCATTTTTGGAGGTCAGAGATGCGCTGCAGGCCTGTTGCTACTTCCCCAAGAAAAGCCTGGCTAGCCTGTTCAAGATCTATACCTGCCATTGACTCTGTATTCAGAGTCAGTTTTACCTTACAAACTGTGCTATACTGTTTCCCATATACCATACTGTGCTGGAACATGAGAAACGAAGAAATAGAGGACTGAACAGGCTTCCATAGTTCCTAACTACATACACATTTAGGTCTGGCTGTGTGAAAATCTAGAATTCTCAAATAGTTACTCAAGAAGAAAGGTATGAGTCAGAGACACTGGAATGTCCTACTAATGAGGAGCTTCAGCAACTAATTAGGACGTACAAGCATGCCATAATTAATTCTCTATGCCAATTTAAAAGATATAGAATACTGAATACATGTTGAATGAACAGAAAGCAATGTCTGAGTCCATCCTGTTGGAATGGGTCCCAAGGTTTCCACATTTCAGAAGGTTCTTGTTGGTCTGTTACACATTGAAAATATGAGATATTTATATAGGTTCTGGGCCCCAAGTTAGTTCTGTTAGACAAGCAAGGTGATTAACAATATTTTTACTTTGAAAGTAGGACATTATTACTCCAAAAGAAGGGGTTACAGGCCATCCCTGGGACAGATCATGGTATAATGCTCTCTACCAGGTTAAGGTCTGTCCTCCAGGACGGTGGTGACATCTCTGCACTTTAAATGTAGAGAACAAGGGAGGCCTTGTGGAATGCAGAAAACACTTGGTCCCTTGTCATCTGCCCAGCTTCCGGTCTATTCAGCAGCTGCTTCGTGAGATCAGGCAATCCCTTCTTAGTTTTCCACGCCTTCTTCCTCTCACTTCAGAGGATGAGTCAAATGGACTCAAAGGTCCTTTGTTGCAGAAATATCTCTCAGATTTTAGGATACAAGGAGTAAAAGTGGTTCCTAGGAAGAGGCTGTCAGCTCTCATTCAGCATGTAGTTTCCTTTAAATTTTTGTAAATTGTTGGGTATAGTGGTAAATGCCTTTAATCCCAGCACTCTGGAAGCAGAGGCAAGTGGGTGTCTGAGTTGGAGGCCAGCCTGGTCTACAGAGTGAGTTCCAGGACATCCAGGGCTACACTGAGAAACCCTGTTTTGAAAACCAAAACCAAAACAAAATCATTCAAACATACAGAGATAGATGATAAATAGGTTGCTTGTGTGTGTGAGTATGCACATGTGCATGTGTGCCACTGTGTGTGAAAACCAGATTTCATGTGTTTAGTCACATCTCCCATGTCCACTTTCCTGATGTTCCTTGCTTTTTCAGTCACCTTGGCCGTCATGGGTAGTTCTAGCCAAGTATTTTATAAATGATCCTCATCTGAGACTTGAATGGTGTTTTAGTCATGATTAGACTGAAGTTATATGGTTTGGGAAAAGGCCTCCTGGGTTAAGTACTGGACTCAGGGTTCAAGATGATGACACGAGCTGTTCTTTAACCTTTATTCCCTGGCTTGAGGCAGATTTGCTAGAGCTCTCCACTTTTCCCTACTGTTTCCAAGGAAGTCACTGCGTATAGGCCATGATTACAGAATGAGGAAATATGCCTGTCTCCTTAAGAAAGAAGTGGCCCTGCAAATTATTAGAAGACTGTGGAACAGCTGTTTGTTCTGTCTTATTTATTTACATGTTCAATTGTTTATCTATATCTTGTGGGTTCTCTGCGTTATGCATTAGGTTGTGATCTAGTGTGTTACTCCTTTCTTCCATGGTAAAGTACTCTAAGTTTTAGATGGCATGAGGAGAAGTACTTTTCCCAGATTTCCTGTAGCTCAATATGACCGTACAACTAAGATCTGACCATTAAGAGTTCTGTGCAGCTTCCTCCTATGTGCTTGCTAATACCCCCAAGATCAATAGTTATCTTTGGGCCAGTGGTAGCCATAGTGTTGGACTAAGGGCACAGGTTGGGACCCTGATGTTATTTAACTCCAGAGAAACCCTGGATAATGTGGCAGTGTGCTACTTGGGTAGAAAACAATATTTCTTATTTAAGTCTCACAGTTTTAGAGTTTCTATCATTCCCAGAACTTAATTCTAACTAACACAGTATGGGGAGAATATGTGTATTCTTGCAAGTGTGCACGTGTATGTGCATGAGTGTGCATGTATATGTGTGTGTGGAGAGGAACAGAGGCCACTAGTGTTTTGTTTGGCTGCTCTTCTTTACTTTCAGAAGCAGGTGCATTCTTACACTGAGCTGGTTCACCAGTTTGGCTAAGCTGGTTGGAATATGCCTGCCTCTGTTTCCCCAACATTAGGATTCCAGGAGCACACAGCCATGTATGGATACTGGAGATTCATACTCGGGGCCTCGGGCTTGGACCACAAGCATTCTACTGACTGAGTCATCTCTTTAGCCCCTGTCTTGGTTTGTTTTTAAAGAAATTATACTGGGAATAAATAAATTTTAAAATCTCATAAAGATGTAAAACAATTCAAGAAAGGAAAAAATGAGAACAATAAACAAGCAGCCAATGCAGGGGTGGGGTGGGGGAAGAAGGGACTAGTCCTGAGGCTCATTGAGAGAATTGGGTTTTTATTATATTATTTTTAAATTTATAAAGGTGATATCATGGTTACTAGGGGTTTTTTTTGGTTTTTTTTTTTTGTTTTTGTTTTGTTTTTTTTTTTTTTATCCTAAATTTGGTGTCTCTGATTTACCTTGATTGAGACTATTTATTATTGTTGTTGTTGTTGCTTTGGTTGCAAGTGAAGACAACTTCCAGCTGACACTGTGCTGTGCAGGGTCACAGTACTGGGGCCTCCTCCCAGTTGCCGCCTTATACTGGGTAAGTCTTCTGCTGCGTTTTTGAAGGAAAAAGACAAGCCTGTTTTCTGGGACTGGTTCTGGAAGACAGGCTTACTTGTGTTTAAGCTTATACACACAGACTGTCCATAGACTTCGAGCAAGGCAGGGTTGTGTTTGCTCTTAAAGCAATGTGACATTATGGACTGAATTGTGTCCCTGTCAAATCTCACACGTTGAAGCCCTGATCTCCGCAATTTAGACCGTAGCTAAATTTGGAGATAGGGTCTTTAAGGAGATAATTAAGATGAAATGAGCCATTAGAGTGGCCCGAATCTAATATTACTGGTATCTTTATAGAAAGAGGAATTTAGGGCCTGGCATATGTGTAAAATAGGGGTATTTAGGGCTTTTGGGAAAAAAGAATGACTGTGAGCCCTTCAGCAAAAACATGGTCTGTTTTCACATCTGCAGTGCTGAGCACAGAACTGAAGGAATTCTCAAAAGAAAACCAACTCGGGAAAGTTACTGTTAAACTGAGTATCAGAAGGGTGCACCTGCCTCACCTTCTCAGTGGCTTCCACGTTTAGCTGAGGGTCGTGAATGAAAAGGGTGTGCTTGGGGTCAGGGGCACAGGGAAGATAAAGGGGAAGGATTATAGAGGATACAGGGCTGTGAACTAACTTGGTGAAATTCTGTGCCGTCCAACGGGACAGTTAGCAAATATACATGGCTTTTTAAATTTAACCCAATTAAGGTTTAAAATCCCATTACGTAGTCACATAACTGCATTTCCAGTGTCAGTGGCCATATATAGCAGCTCCCTGTGGTTGATGCAGGTGAGGGCAGGCATAGGATATGGCAAGGCCTACAACTGGGCAGTGAAAAGATAGGTGGGGGCAGAATTCTGGAAAGGGGAGAGATAGGAGAAGGGAAAAGAAGAGGAGTTGGAGAACTCGAGGATAACCCGGACCCGTGTGGCTTTAATTAGCCAGAGGTAGCTATGAATATATAAGAAATGGATAATTATAAGACAATTTGTCTTACTTATCTAGGTGGGCGGCTTATATCAATATCAACTGGCCCTGAGTTTATTGTGTGGACGTTTTGTGAAGTGAGAATTTACTGATATAAATAGGATTAATAAATTACAAGCTTTTATGATTTTGATTTGATTGGGCTATTGGGAATTGTGACAGTAACCACAGGGGGTAGATGCTGGGAATGTGAACAGAGTCCGATGTAGAGAGCCCGGAGAGGTTGGCCACTGCATGTGGCTAGCCTTGGGGGAGAAGAGACCACCGGGGACAGAGAGTAAAAGGGGTAGTGTGGCATGGTGCCATGGAACCCTTTGCCATTTGTTAATATTTACCACTACAGGTGGCACCCAATGTGAGGCCTGAACCCATGGCCCTGGAATTAAGAATCCATTACCGCTAGAGCTACCATACAGGATGGCACAAACATCTCCATTCTTACCAATGCAGCCTCTTAGGTTGAGGAAGTGTGACGGTTTATATTGATTGCCAACTTGACGGTATATAGAATTATGTTGGAAACAAATCTCTGGCTATATCTTTGAGGATGACTAAGGTGGGAAGGACTCCCCCACACCCCCCCGAGTAAGGGATGACACAGTCCTTGAGCAGGAGTTCCAGACTGCACAAAAAGAAGAAAGGTACCTGCTTATCAGCTTTCCATGGTCTTTGTATCTATTCTGCATGGAGCATGACCAAGTTCCTTCCCTGCATCCCTTTTACCTGTGAACTGAAATAGTATCTTCTGCCCTTTAGTTGGCCCTTTGTCGGACATCTTGTGGCAGCAACAAGGGAATATCAGTCGGGAGGGTGGCCAA
Source organism: Micromys minutus (assembly GCF_963924665.1). NCBI lineage: Eukaryota > Metazoa > Chordata > Mammalia > Rodentia > Muridae > Micromys > Micromys minutus. The sequence continues at coordinate 75,266,308 of NC_137973.1, read as the reverse complement.
AGTTGGAGAGATTGCAGTCTGAAAAGGACTTTGCATAGCGTGTGCGGGGCTAAGACTTCACCCACCCAAAATGGTGGGGGAATCGTAGCACCTTTTATCCACTGTGATAAGGTATGTCACGCATATTTGCTATCTTAGCCCTTTGCAAGTGTGTGGTTTAATAGCACTTAAGTACATTTTCACTGTTGTGCTCTGACTGCTACCAATGGTCTTTAAAATGTTCCCACTATCCTCCATGGAGGCTGCATATGCTTAGACAATCACCTTTCACCCCTCCAGGCCCTGATTAGCCTTCATTCATCTTTGTTTCTCTACTCGAGTTGAGTCTTCTTAGGCTTTGCTTCACCGGGGATGCTTTTGAGGTTTGAGGATGTTGGGACATGTATCAAATTTCATTTTGTCTTAGGACTGAATGCTATTCCATATTATCTGTGTACCACAGTGTCTTTATTCATCCATCCTATGGTAGACGTTGGGTTGCTTCTCTATCTTTGGACTTGTGAGCAATGCTGCTATCGATTTGGTGACAATCTCTTTCTGGGTTCTTCTGTTCAGTGTTTGGGGGCATCACTCCAGAAGTAGGATTGTTATATCACATGATAAGTATATTTTTAAATGATTTATTTTATTTTTACGTGTGTGTGTGTGTGTGTGTGTGTGTGTGTGTTTGTGCAGGCATGCACAGAGGACCAAGGGGAGTGTCTGAGCTCCCTGTAGCTGGAATTACAGGCAGTTGTAAAGTGTCATGAGTGTTGGGAACCAAACTCAGGTCTGCAAAACCAGAATACACTCTTATCCTCTGAGCCATGTCTCCTGCCCCAAGTTCTTACCCTTTTGAAGTCAGCCCCCAGTCTTCCAGCGTGAATATCACTCTAGATTTCTATCAGCAAGACGGAAAGAACCCTTTTGGTTTCTCTACTCCTTGCAAAAAATTTGCTATTTTGTTGGTTTGGTAATAACATATATGTTGGAAGACTTCAAAAGAAGACTTGTGATGTCCCAGGAGCTGGAAATTTCCTTCAGGAAATCCTCCTGCTCCCATCCTTTTGATTTACTTGACTTTGGGGATGTTATAGGTGAGGGGCTTGCAAAGTGTTTATTGCCTAGGCCGTGAAGACTGCAGAAAGCAGGTGAGCTGAGAGGTAGCACATCCTAAGAGCCAGGCTGCTTCACATTGAAACTTCACACTGAAGTTTCTAAGCTTCAGTTGCACATACATGGAGCTGGTGGTAGCCATTTGGCCACTACAAGGAAGGCCATCTTGAGAAAGAACCAACACTCATCACCGAGGATGACCAAGCTGATCACAGAGGACAGACACACTACATCTTCATCTGAGCACATGACTTTCTACTCCAGGTTATGAAAGCCAACACATTTTCTCTTTTGCATAAATCAGTTCATTGCTGGTTTTTGACAGTAATTTTCATAGCTCTGAAGCATACAGATACATAAAGATTTACATTTCTAAATGATTTCCCTGATGAGTCTGTGAAGGGAAGGTGTCAGATGTTAGGTCTAGAGGCAGATATCTAATTGGGAATCTACTACAACAAAAAGAAGAAATGGGACTATGTCAGCAAGGACAGAGAGAACGGTACGAGATCTGGTGCTTACTAGAACAAGTGTGATCACAGCTGGGTGGCTGGTTGTGATTGGGGCTTAAGAAGTAACAGGAGGAGGTCAGCATCTTTATGACCTGTGGTGTGTGGACAGTGATGTCATTGAACAAACAGGTGTTATGCAGAGAGGCCTAGTTTAGTGGCGAGATGGACTATTCTGAACATGTCAAGTGGATAGGTTTGCGCAAGAACAAATAGGCACAGCAGAAACATGAGTTAATGAATTCTATCATGAGAAAGGTCAGAGCTGTGGTCTGTGAGGGCCTGCTGGTCTTTCGGAGCGACGGAGTAGGTTAGACATCCCAAGCAGAAAGCACAGTGCCCAGGGAGACAGGGGCAGAGATTGAACTTGGAACTGTGGGAATATAAGGAAAAGGGAGTCCACTCAAGAGTAGTGGAGAGGCAGGTCAATGTTGAAGCCACGCCATAGCCGTGGAGAGTCTGAGCATGTGGGGTGTGCAGTGTTCTGGGCCTCTAAGTGGGTCCAGTGATAGAAGCAGGAAGTGGTTCTCGTAAGGGCTTTGTGTGCTACTTTGTGAAGAGGAAGAACGTCACACCAGCTCCCACCTCTGCCCATGGTGCTAGTGTGATTCTGCACAAGGTGAGACTTGCCCTCCCAATCTATATGCTATAGATAGTATTTCGTCAATATACAGAGTACTGATGGACTTCTAAGTCCAGAGCCTGCCACATGCCACACACAGATACTCCATGGGAGCCAGGCTCTTACTCCTCCGTGCTCCCCCTATTGGTCCCGGTCCCTGATCACTTCTATCTGTTGTTGAGAGTCTGAATAGAGAAAGATGAACTTCAAGTGCTCAGAATCATTAAGTTCCAGCTGGCTTTGAATTCACTTTGTAGCACATTGAACTATTGATCTTCCTGCTTTTGCCTCCCAAGCGCTAGGACTGCAGGTGCATGTCACCACACCTAACTCCTGAATGGTACTTATGTCTCCTCCCTTGTTCCCGTAACAACTGATAGATAGGATGGAGTGAGGAGTGAGCAGAAAAAAGCATGGGAACCATGTTGAGGGAAGGAAGAGACACATAGTGTGTAGGTCCTGGGGCTGAGGGGTCCCTGACTCCACAGGAATGGTCTGATACTTAACCTTTGGGGACAAGGCCAATGCTGCTACACTGTGGGCCACCAGTGGTCTCTGAAGAAAATCCTATTTAAGGCAGACAGCTATTCAGGAAGGCAGAGCCCTTGTAGGAAAACTATGGAATGGAAAGGAGCTTTGCTTACAAGAAGAAGGAATTCAGGGGATGGTGATTCTTGTGAATTGAAAGGTTCTCATAGGGATCACCATTTGTGTGTGTGTGTGTGTGTGTGTGTGTGTGTGTGTGTGTGTGCATATATTTGCAAGTGTGTGTAGTGTCCCTAAGTTGTTGTTGGGAATTACTCTTCATTGCTCTTCTACCCTGTTCCTTGAGGCAGGGTCTCTCCATCAAACTCAAGAGTTCACAGATACAGCTAGTCTTGCCAGTCAAATTCGGAGTTCACAGATACATCTGACCTTGCCAGTCAGCTTGCTCTGGAGAGTCCACATCGCTGTCTGGGGTTAGACTCACAGCAGTCATTCATGTGGGTTTCTCAGGATCCAGACTCCAGTCCTCACACACATATTTGAAACACTTAAATCACCATGCCGTCTCTTCAGCTCTGGGGCTTGCTATTTTCATAGGCAATATATATTCTGAAGAAAACAAACTGGAGGGAAATTTTGAATATAAATTCTGGAGATAGTTGGTATTTGTAAGAAGTATAACCATGCTCAGTTGTGTGGGTGTGTATCTTTAATTCCAGTCCTTGCAGAGGCCGGTGGGGCGGGGAGGGGGGATGGGATGGGAGGCAGAAGCAGGCAGATCCTCATGATTTCAAGACCAGCCTGGTTTACATATTGAATTCTAGAACAGCTAGAACTATATGGAAAGACTCTGGTATAACCACATTAAAGGAGCCCTTAAAATAAACTAGCTCCCTACTTTACAAAACAAATGTAGATGGGAAGAAGGGCCCTTTTCTGTGCTCTCTAGAAATGTGGACATCCACAAGAAAGACAGGCTTGGCTGGCCAGACTTTGAGACGGAGCCCCATTGCAGCTGTCGAGATAATGGGCCGAGGATCTGAATGTTTCTCAGACGCCATTCAAAGGCTGACACACATATCCTTTTGTTTGCTGGCGTATGCAAACTGGTTTAATTAACCAATATAGATCATCTCTGCTCAAGTGTTATTTGATTTACTTCACCTGAGCCCCTGACAGGGCCATAGTCATGAGAACTTTTATACTCAAGCACCAGACAAATGAGCCAAGATCGGAGTGGGAAGGGACAGTCAGAGGCGGGCAGTAAGGAGCAAGACATGGTGGTCATGATGCCACTATCCTGCAGGGGGAAGGAGGCAGAATCTTCCCAGAGTTCTGCGGTTCTCTGCGGCCCAGGAACTTCGGGTCCTGGGACGCTGGGTAGCATCAAATCCTTGCCTGGGTGTGTGATTTTCATAGTTTGGCTCCTGTGTCTTTGGCCTTTTAAGGATCTGGCTGTGACATTTTCAAGAAGGGCTCAGTTCAGTGAGCGAAGCAGGAACAGCTGGCCGTCTCCCTGCTCAGTCAACATCGTGTTGCCTGAAACCCTTGAAAAGGGCGTGAGAATGAAGCATAAGTACCCTCCTCCTTGCGGTTCTCCCTTGTCTAAGTAGATGCAAGCATCACATATACATTTACATCACTCCTTTTAAATCACCTACTAACCCGCAGTTCCGACGAGGAACTTCTAAGTGGAGTGCCAGCAGATGGCGCCCTCTGTCGTTTATTGCAGCCATGCCCGCGGAGAAAAAAAAAAAAGAGTTTGGTGTGGCTTCTTTCATTTGGGCAGTACAAGTAGTGTTTTCAACTGTTTATTATGCATGAGCCAAAATTCCATGAATGTGTAACATTTTCTCCCGTATTTCCCTTTTTATAACATCATTTAAATTCCATATTAATAATTTAAAAATGTTCTGGATTTTAATCACTTTTCTCATCACTAAAATATCTGATGAAGAGATTTTTTTTTCCCTCTGCTGAAGGTGACATAGAGGAACTGGTCTGCCAGGGAGAAGAAGAAAGTCTCACTCTTAAATCGAGCTCGCCGCCCCCTCGAGGGCATCACCCCATCTTTTCTGTTTAATTGAATAGTATTTATTTAATTAATAAAAAAACTGTCTAGTGCAGGTTTCAGAAATTCAAGGCTAGAATAGGCTGCCATTAATAAAACGAGGGTTTTTTTTTTATATCCAAGTTTAATTATGGTGGTGTGTGTTTGATAGCTTGTTACTGTAAATAAAAGGGATAAAGGCAGCCCTTCACTGGAGAAGCTGGAGAGCTGTGAAATATGTACCTAATTAAAACTATTGGTGTAAGAGGCCAATAAAGTACATGTGCCTACTAGATGTCTTATTCTAATGAATCTCGGCTAATTTGCTTTGACTGATGAATTTCAGTGTTAGTGGTAGGGGCTGAATAATTATGAAATTTATCACAAGATACAAGGACTCATTAAGGATTACTCAGGTTGAGTAAGAGAAATGTTTTCTTTGTCAAGAACACAGGCCTTGACCGACATAATTACAGCAACGCCAAAGAATAGCCCGATTCCAGACCAGTCCCCAAGTGGGTGTTCAAGGCCAGCATTGGGTTTGTGTTCCCAGAGGAGGCGGGATGTGCCACTGAGGTGGCCTGGAGACTGCGTGGTATCACCTCTGGAAGAGACACCTGTGTGTCACTTAGTGTCATCATGGGTGGTTCTAATGTTGACCCTTCCCTTCCTGTGCTTTTGTTGAGAACATTTCCCCATTCCTCATGAGGACAATGTAGAAGGACGCAGCTATACTCCAAATCCTTGCTGTTCCCTGCCCCCTCTGCTGACAAGTTTTAACTCTCTATGCCCGGCTTATTAATTAATAGAAGTTCATTAGACCCTGGCTCGTAGACTCCAAAATGGAGGCTGTGGCTAGTGTCATGTTGCCGGCTTCACAGAAGCAACTACCAGAAAGTGCCAAAGGTAAAATATATCCGAAACGGAAATGGTGATTCTAACGGTTAATTGTCTGGACTCCTTGCCTCACACTGGGGTAAGCAGGCTGAAGGTGAAGAAGACACAACAGGAGCCCCAGCTTAGGGGAAATGAATCAGTGAAAGACCACTGTGAGACCCTGAATCCAGTGTGTCTGCCTGGGGACCTGGGGGGGACGGGACGGGGGAGGGGAAGCAGCGGAGAAGGGGGATGGGCAGCAAAGCCTACTAAATGACACTGGATGACAGCTCAGCTGGAAGTCTTGTAAGACAAATGCAGACTTAGTTTTTCCTCTGGCACCAGACATGGCTGTTCCCAGAGCTGCAAACCAAGGATGGTACAAGTCTCTCAGACCAGTGATCTCAGAGCAGGTACAACATGAGATTTCACTTCCCGCTCACAAGTCAACATTTTGTATAAACTAGGAACTTGGTGTTCTATGGTTTTGAAGCAGATATATAAATATATACATGTATGTACAAACACACACACACAAACATGCACCCTTCTAAGTCTGATTTAAAACAATGATAAAGTCAACGTGCTACATGTCTGATTAGTTAAGTGGCCCAGCCAATTAATCCTTTGCTCTCTGGCTTTCTTTCCAAAGATAGCTTCAAACCAAACGTCCTCAATTTGCTTCTCATTGAAATGTCAGGTCCATATTACATAAAAGTTCAGCCTTTTATGCTAAAGATAAAAACTCATTAAGTAGTTTATAGAATTTTAAAATTATTGCTTTCCTTTTCTTCCCCCCAATCTCCCAACTCAGAAAGATACATTTCATTCAGGAGAGAAAATAACTCTGTGGTTCAAGACAAAGCTAAAAAAATGGGAACTCCCAAAACTTTCTATTATGTCTCCCTTTCTCCTCAACATTTACCTAAAAGAAATAATCTATAGTAATCTACAATGCTTACTGTGTTAAGCACAAAGTTTTATATTGTTGTGTGACTCTCAAAATAACCCTAAGAGATAGCACCATTTTTTTTTATTTAATAAAGTAAGAAACTTTTACATGTGAGTGATAAAACTCTGAGGGGGGAGGGGATTTGTGTACTGTGTAATAGAAAGCAATGAAATCATCGTCTACTTGAGATCTGTCTGTCTGTCTGTGAAACTACCACACAGTGTCATCTTTTGTTGGAAACATACTTGTGGTGGTTTGAATGTGTTTGGCCCAAGGACTAGCACTATTAGGAGGTGTAGCCTTGTTGGAGTAAGTGTGACCTTGTTGGAGGAAGTGCTTTACTGTGGGCATGGCATTCAAGATCCTTGTCCTAGCCTCCTGGAAGCCAGTCTTCTAGCAGCCTTCAGATGACGATGTAGAACTCTCAACTCCTCCTGCACCATGCCTGCCTGGATGCTGCCATGTTCCCACCTTGATAATAGTGAACTGAACCTCTGAACCTGTAAGCCAGCCCCAATTAAATGTTGTCCTTTATGAGACTTGCCTTGGTCATGGTGTCTGTTCACAGCAGTAAAACCCTAACTAAGACAATCATCCCACCTTGAGAATCTTCTTGAACTTTCAACTTTGAACTACTGCTTCAACTTTCTTACCATGTGAGCCAAAATGACCACTGACTCTAATGCAGTGAATGTCAGTTCTAAGAAAGACATGCGAGGTTGGCATCCAGTTGGAAGGTTTTGCTCAGGGAACTGTGAAAATGCAGGAGGCTCAGACACCAAACTGCAAACCAACAGCTGTGGCAAGATCACTACTGTGCTATCTGTTTTTCTTGTACCTTGAATCCCTGTGTCTGTAAATCCGGGCTGGTAGAATGCTTTAGATGTTAAAGGATTTAGAAGCTATATTGAGGGGGACCTGGAATAAACCCTGAGTAGATCTACCTGCCTCCCGAAACCTTGTCTCCTCCAAGCCATGATTTATATACACTGCTTCGTTTTTATGGCTTCCTGAGTTGGTTATTTCAGACTAAATCTGTGTGTTATAAGCCTCAGCGTGCATGATTTCTTAGGTTTTTAATTACAAAATGTAGTTTTGACCTATTAAATCATGTGTGAGGTAAATTTACCATAATAAAGCCTTATTAATCCCCTACAATTAAGAATTTACAGTTCTTTGCTAACTTTTTATGGAATTTCCCATGAGGACCCTCGCACAACTGATCGCTAAGAAACTTTTCAGCCTATAACCAGCTAGCCTACAGAGCAGAATCGAGAATACCATTTAGAAAATCGCTTCATACATGGAGCCAGACTTCCTGTCTCTGGAAACACTGTCTCATTGAGGTCTATAGCAACCCTGTGGGGTGACCACTGTGGTTCCTGTTTTATAGGCGGAGAAACTGAGGTATGCAACATGATGTAACTGACCAAGGTCACAAAGCTTCCACATGGCTTCAGCCAGGTCGCTGGGCTCCAAAATGCCTGTTCCAAGTCAGAGTCGCCATTGCTTCTCCCAATGATAATTACAAGCAAACACCGTATTTCCTGCTCTCCCAGCTCTGTTCCCCCCTAGTATATATTTATTACTATTTATTTAGCTCATTAATCCTATAACAAGTCTACCAGGGGGTTGCCATCTATCATCCCCCTTTTATAGGTGAGAAAACAGAAGCATAGGAAGGTCGCATGGCCGCCTACCAAAGGTTCAGTGATCTGTGAGCAGCTGAACCAAACGTGCCAATGTGGCGGGCTGCTAAGGTCCACTTCGCAGCCCCAGCCAACACTGCCCCATGCTATCTATGTCTCCCATCTCCCTGCATGACCCCAAACCTCAGCAGGGAGCTCCAGTTTGTGCAAACAGGCTCCATTTCTTTTCTCTGACCTCACTTTGGAATGTCTGTTCTTCTGGCGTGTGGAGGGGAGTGTTTGGGTCTCTAGGGGCAGACAGGCTTGGTTCCTTTCTGTGCCATCTGTAAGTGGCACGAATTCTCTCCTCATGGTGCCATGACTGTTCGGGCTGGATGCATTTCAAAGGTGCTTAGGTGTTATAGAGGCATTAGGAGAGAGAACATCTTAATGGTCTCAGTCTCAAAGCTTAGCTAAGTCTTCCCTCTGCCAATCCTTTTTGTAGACAGTTTGATCAGCTGCCCTAAGCCTCCAAAGCCTTCTATGTACTCTCCTTAGCCTTAATCACCACTTGCTTTGTGCCACGGTCTCTTTTGAGTATGTCTGTCTCCCCACAGGGTTCTGAGGTTCTTGGGGTAAAAACTTACGTCTCATCTCTACATGTCCAGATAGAAGCCCAGGGCCTTAGGCATTCAAGCTCTTAAAACCTTTTAATGAATCAAATTGAAAAGCCATGCATTAGTATTGTTGGCCCCACTTCGAAATGTGTGCTGCATGCTCTGAGGTCTCTCAGAAAGACTGAGAGCTCCTCCCATTAAAGCCACACCAACCTGTCTGTTGCTCAGACTCTCCAGGCTCTTCCTTACGGAGTTGTCTTTCTTCAGTGAGATTCAGTTGATTGTAGCGTGTCTGAGGAAGCCTCTGGGTCCGTGTGGATCCTGGACCCTGTGAATGACTGGAGTAGCCCTCCTCCACGAGCTAGAAGTTTGTGCCTTTCCAAACTGAACATATTGAAAACCAACCCATCAAAGTGATGCTGTCAGAAGGTGGGTCCTTTGTCAGGTGGCTAGGTCACTAGAGTGGGGCCTATGGTATAGATTAGTGCCCTTATAATACAGATCCCAGAGAGCTGCCTTTGTATTCTACCATGGGAAGACACAGCTAAAATCACCTTGATCCTGGGCTTTGGTGCCACCAGAACCATGAGGATTAATTTTGGTTTACAGAACAGTAAGCTATGGATTTTTTTTATGCAGATGAACCAGACATGTTCTGTTGTCGCTGGAGGATGCTGAATGGAGACTTGCTCCTCTTCCAATTCTGCTTTCAGTGGCATGGGTTAGAGCCTAGACATTCTGGTCAAGGGCAAGGGCCAGACAGATCTGGGGCTAGACTTTATCCTCTTTGGCCTGAGATCTAGATAAGGTACGGGAGATGACGAAGTTGGTGATCACCTTGGTGATGACATTGGTGACTATGTGAGAGCATGACACAGAAAAGATGAGTGTAGTCCAGGGACATCCTGAGAGCCCGGTGTTTCTATACCATCGCCGAGACTCCTGCCGGATAGATGGCTGGCGACCGAAGACCACTTGCGATAGAAGACATTCATTCCTACATGCCTTCATTATGAAACGGAGAAGGCGAGGAACAGAGTCCCATGCCTGAGAAAAATCTGAGTCCAGGGCCCGTTCCGATGGAGCTAGGAGGTGGCTCGGTGGCCTGTGAGGCTACTTTCTCTATCTCAATGTTTCCATCTGTAATATGGAACCGTAAACAGTGATGCCTCTTGAGGTTCCCAAGGGGATTAACCAAGGTCTTCAATGGTAAGTATCCACTAGATAGTCACTCCCACGAAGAGAGGCTAGCCTGGCTACACAGGCCTCATTGCCTAGATCCCACTGCAGGAAGTAGCAGGTTTACAGGAACAGCCATGATGGGGGAAGGCAGGCTGTGATGCTGGTCTATACAACCTTACAAGGTCATTCTGAAAGAATCCGAGTCAACCCTCCTTAATTTAAGGGGAGTAAAAAGACAACAAGGTATCCTGACACAGCTGTGTGGGTGTGGCCACAAAACTGAGGAAGTGTCCGATGAAGCTTGCAGCCAGGACTCCACCGGCTTGTGGCCAATGGACACCTGATCAGGGGCCTGAGGAGCAGCAGGCTTTGTGAGACCATCTTCAGGTCTGGTGGCTGAAGGAAGAAGTGTCTGTCAGGTGGCAGACGGATCGCACATCACTTCTAGGTGAGGACAATTTCTGGGCACTTAGTGAACTTGCACTATTTTTCTTCTCCCGTACGCTCATCTCCTTCGCGTGGTCTCTCTTTGTTTCTTCCCAGGCTGAACTCAGCCCCAGTGTCTCTGCTTATGGGTGCCTCCCTCCCCCATCCTCTTCCATCTTCCCTGGTTCCTATCCAGGGATAGGCAGTGATTGAAATTATTGATTCAATCAGTTTATTCTCCTGCCGAGTTGCTTCATCGCTGGATGGCTGATTCTGGCTGGGCCTCAGCACAGCCCACTGGCTGCCTCTGTTTAATGCATACCCTCCTGGAGTGTTATCAGTGCAGACCCTAGGACTTGACTGTGGATGGACTTCTGAATCCCAGGGAAAAAAGACCCATCCAGCCTCTCCGTCAGGGCAGCCCATTCTACCCAAACACCCAAGGTTCCCTTACACCCTGATGGTGAACAGGTAGGAGAAGCCTCTCCGATTGTTCCTTCCTAGAGTAATCTGGAGCCCTGAGAACGAAGATGTTGCTATTTTTAAAATGATAATAAAGGCATCATGGAGGGGAGAAGGGGGAGGTAGGGGGGGCAATTTTGGCAGGTGAGTCACTAGGTTTATTGTTGTTTGCAAATGTCTTCCCTCTCTACAGGATCTCTCAAGTACTCCCTTCATCCTTCATTCATTTTCACAGGGATTCTGTGTAGCCGAAGTAATGCACGTGGATGCGGCCTAACTTTCTGTGGACGGATACAATATTATAGAAATAATTTAATTGACAACCTGTAATGAAAAGAGTGTGGGATAAGTCGCTCTGGTTGCAATTTCTCTGTATTTTTACATTGCCAAGGATAATGCTGTTGACATGAATAGGCCAGTATTGATTTCATTTAAAATTTTCAACCTCTGAAGCATGTGAGCAGTGATCTGTGGGGCGATACTGTGGTGTCCCAGCATATCCCCTGCTAACAAAATACCATATTAAAAGAATTTTTCTATTAGAATTCACGGAGAGAATAAAAGGGGTTATGAGAATGCTAGAAGTTTTTACTGACCAAAGAAATATAAAGTCACCATCTTCATTTTACTCTTAATTAATTGAATTATTGGACCTTATATAATCTTCTGTTAAGTGCCTAAAAGAAAGCAGGCAGGCCCTTGAGGTAGCTGTATAGAGCACTTTGTTTTCTGATGGTACTGACTTCAATGACCCTCTGAGAAAGTCCCAGACAGTGCTCTCACTCCCCCTAGAAATGGATTTCAAATGGGACAGCGATTCCTTAATGCTGCCCTATTAGCAGGTTCCAATTCAGTTGCGAGAGGTAACCATTGTCTAACAATAGTAGCGCAAATTAGATTTTCAAACTTTCCAAGATGCAGCTTCTCCCAGTGCCTGAGTGCCAGTCACACAACAAAAGGCCGAGTGGGGGGGGGACATATTTGCTAGGTCATAGGAGTGAAGCTGAGGTCTGGTTTGTTTTAGAGCCCCCCTCACCACGGTAGACTGGAGAGTAAGAGTTTGGGGTGATTTGTTTATGTTTTGGAGACAGGAGAAAAGGTGGACAGTGAGTCAGGGGACACCCTTGCTTCTGTCTTCCACCAGTTGATGTTCAGATAGGCAGGCTGGGGTAAGCAGTGGTCTCACCCTTGAAGGACTGAGAGCTACTGTTCCTGCAGTCTTGGCCACAGAGGCTTGAAAGGCATGCATAGGAAGATGTCTTTCAAGAACCACAGTTGACAGGTCTTCCTGTAGTGTTGGCGATTCTCTGGATTGCAGTGTTGGCCAGGCAAAGAGGAGACCATCAGCCTCTAGAGAAAACGTTTGTGAGAGAGCCCAGAGCACAGCCCGGTACATTTCAGAAGGAAAGGGATGTGAACTCACTCCTTGTTGATGCAAAGGGGATGAATACACAGGCCAGCTTTATTATGGCAGTTAAATCAGAAAAGGGCAGGGTATGAATGAAGCCAGGGAGGAAGATACATTGTGCATTCTCAGTCTTTCCCAAGAAGAGTAGTAACAGATGAAGATGCTATACATCCACAGATGCATTTAGTTCTTAGAGACATCGTATGTACCCAACAAAAGCAGTGTCAACGTCGTCGTCCATATTGTTAGAATACAATCTCAACCCTAAGAGTCTATCCGAGTAGCCAGCCTTTTGATGTTATAACATGATGTGAGCCTACTGTAGCTGCGTAGGGTGCCACATTCCTAGCTATTCTGGGACATCCTCAACCTGCAGGTTGGATATGTCTGTCCATATTATTTCCATAGACGTCAGGAAAGCTATTTTATTTTAAAACAAACAGCTTGTAAGTAATAAACAAGTTAACAAAATATGACACTGGTGTCATGGGTTGCTGAGAAAGAGGCTTTCAGAGGGGCTCTGAAATGGAGATGGGCACTGACCAGGTACATCTTGAGCTCAGCAAAAAAGAAGATGATATCTTCCAGTGGAATCACACAATCGATAAAAACAGCAAAATAAAACAAAACCATCAGAAACATCTCTGCAGAAAGCTTTTCTCCGAAACATCGTATGAAACTCCATTCTGTAAAATGAAGCCAGCCATGAACCAAGGCTTGCTCTCTGTGCCCAGGTAACCCTACGGTAGCCTACCACTGGGATCCACATTTCCAGAATGGGCTTCAGACTTGTGGAAGGAGGCAGAATAGTACGGTTTCTTAGGAGCTTAAACCCAGGGCCACTCCAGAGGCATCCTGGAGTCCCTCCTAAGCGTCTATCTAATCTCATCTTCAAGAGAGCCAGGCAGCAAAACTGGTGGAATGGAAATTTTACGTTCTAACTAACCAGAGCATTGGACTCCAGAGCAAGGCAACTTCGAGTTGACATTGGTGCTCTAGGGACACCAAGTCCTGTCTAGTGCATCTGGTTCTCTGGCTACTGGGGCTGAAGAGTTTTCTCTCTCCCCTTATTCAGTACTTTGGTTCTGATTCTCCAGCTCATAACTTTGTTGCTACAGGGACGGGTTCAGGGAGCACCGCACACATTACATACAGAGGACTGACCTACTGGACGGACAAGTCCAGGGAGCACCGCACACGTTACATACAGAGGACTGACCTACTGGATGGATGAGACCAGGGAGCACTGCACACGTTACATACAGAGGACTGACCTACTGGACCAATGAGTTCAGGGAGCACCGAACACATTACATACAGAGGACTGACCTACTGGACGGATGGGTCCAGGAGGGATCTGCATACAGTCTAGTTTCCGATGCCTAGCAAAGAGCTGGTTCATCTATCCTAGATCTTAGTTTTAAAGGTCCTTGAAATCTCCTGGGAAACAGAGGGTTATTTAAAGAGCTGGAGAAGGAGCAAATTAGCCTACCACCCATCTGCCATACTTTGTCACACTGCTAGACAGCAAGGTTTTACTAAGATGATGGTGACCTGCCCTGTCCCCAGCGACCAGCTGAATAAGATCCTCTGTTAGAATAGTCAACACAACACTTCTGCCCTTGAAACAATCCATGTGTTGTTTCTATATTAGAAACCGTTTATCAGTTTCTCCTGTGGGCAGGTCAGTACACCTAAGGTGATTTGGTTGGTTCATGGGCAGACATATTAAAGTATATTGTTTCACTAAGTGAGAAAGATTTTTCCATTTAAAATTATTTTGATCCTGATTAATTCAAAGAGCCCTCCTCCAGCAATACAACATGTCTTTAAAACCCTTTAAATAATTTATTTGGTCTCCCTTCCAAGAAAGGGCATGCCTTATCCTAAGAGGTTTCAACAGGGCATAATGTGTAATAGTAATCGCTTAGGAACATTACATTTTCAAATAACTTTCTTTTGTTTAAGTCAAACAGAATACCTTTCATAGTGTTAATAAAGCAGCACGGGTTATGTAACACTTAGCAGGAACCAAGATGTGCTTTGAACGTTTGTGTGTGTTAGTTTCTTTAATGCTTAAACAAGAAAGACCCGCCATCAACTCCCTACTCCACACATGAGGGCACGATGCTGAGGCAGGGGGATGGCCACCCAGTTTGAAGGTGGTGACGCTGGGTCCATTTCTGTTAGTGTGGCTCTGGAGAGTGAATGGATGGGTGCCGTCATGAGCCCTCCTGACTCACTCATCACTACCTATGAAATGTACTGGAGCCTTGCCTGACCTTGGTCATCTCACGCAGGCCCAGAATCTGCATTTAGTCAAGTGTTGCTTGGCCACATTTCAGCACAACAACACTGTAGTAAACTCACTGCCTGCCTGTGAGTTGTCTCCTTATTGTCGACACAGAAGCTGAGCCTAACCCTCTCTTACAGGCTATTGGGAAGGGTAAAACTTAACACATGATAGACTATCACCCAGATTGACACAAAGGACTATGGACCTGCAGAAGAGCCCAGCGCTCACAGGTCACCAGTTCACTGTCACGGGAGGCTGTGGGCTCTCCCCTTGGACTCTTGCTTGTTTTCTCTGTGACGTCGGAGTGGAAAGGACACTTATTTTCAGACAGGGTGGCTCAGTGCTTCTGGAGAGACTCTAGGCTCACTCTGTGCTCCAGACTGAATCATTGTCAGAAGTGAAACTGATTAGATCACGTCTGTACTTTTGAAAACCTTCATAAAAGTCTAGGAAAAGGGGCGTCTTTCAGGGCCTGAGAGATGGCTTAGCAAGTCAAGGCACTTGCTGTCAGACATGATGACTTTAGTTTGATTCATGGAACCCATACGGTAGAAAGAAAGAAATAACTTCTGAAAGCTGTCCTCAGACTTCCTCAGGAACACTGGAGTACAAGCACATCCTTCACACCTATTCACATAGACACACACATAAATAAATAATGACGCAGACACATGAACACACATACACAAATACATGTAGTACATTTAAAATATTTTATATTATAAATATAACTGATGTTTTATTGTATGTAAAGTCCTAATTATAGTTAGTAAGAAAGGACCATCACTGACAACTTTGATAACAGAACATTTTACCTGTCTATATGCAATATATATATATATATATATATATATATATATGTATATATATATATATTTACATACATATATATTTATATCTGAAGACACTATGTACTTATTTTTATTTATTGTGTGTGTGTGTGCATTGTGGAGGTCTGAGGCTGTTGTTAAATGTCTTTCTCAATCGTTTTTTACCTTATTTTTTTCTGAGACAGGGTCTCTCAGTGAACCTGGAGCTCCCTGATTGGCTAGACTGGTTGGCCAATGAGCTCCAGGAATATGCCTGTGTCCCTGACCCTTAGTGTTGCCAAGTTAGCACCACTCCCCGCCTCCCTTAACAGGCTTGCTGGGGATCAGAGCAAATGTACTCATCCTGATGCAGTAAGTGCTTGACCAACTGAGCCCACTGTCCAGGCCTCTGTCCGTTCAGAAGTAAACAATGAGATCAAATAGCAATACTACAGGTGTCTCTTCGATCTATCCATGCGGTGTGTATACCTCTTAGGCCGGAGCAGGCTGCTGGTGTCTTCCCCCATCTCTCTGAAACTTACTGCTATGAGACAGTCTCTCAGTGAACTGAAAACTCACCTTTGGCTAGGCTGGGTGGCCAGTGAGCTCTTGGTGTCTGCCTGTCTGTCTCCTAAGGAAGGGTTACTAGCAAGCACCGGTATGTTCAACTCTTTTTCTCATGGGTGCTGAAGATTTGAACTTGGGCAGACCCTGTACCCACTGAGTCATCTCAGCAAGCCCGCTATATATATATTTTTAGAGTGAAAATGAGATCTTATCCAACACGTAACATTTTAACTTCCTCTTAAATCAGCTCCAGTTTTTCTGATCTTGGGCCATGTCCTTGTTTAGAAGGCTGCTCCTGATTGGGTGAGATTTGAAATGACAGAGTCTGGCTCACTGTAATAAGACTGTAAATGAGTGGTCTTACGATGGCTGTCAAGAGTCATTAGTGTAACAAGATATCACTCCCAAGTCAGGGGAGAAAAAAATCCTTTTGTCTATGTGGAGTCTGATCCTTTTCTATATTTGGGGCTTCATCAAAGGGGAGGTTTGTGGTAGTCTTTCTTGTTTCCCACTCAAAACTCAGAAAATTGCTTGATTTAAAATGCAGCCTCCTTCCTTTTCCATTTGTCATCTCTGAAACATGTTTTAAAAAGTGTTAAAATGAATAGGGAAACACTCTGAAATACAGTAATAATATTTTAGGTGGGTAGAAGTGTATCCTGTTACAGAGACAAAAAAAGAAAAAAAAGTCCAAATGGAAAGAAAGAGATGTTGCTTCAGGTGTCAGATCTTTCCTAATTTAACGAGTTAAACACTTCTGAGGTTTGTGACTGTCCGGGTGGGGAACCTGGGGAATCGGGTTTGTCTGATGGTGAGAACACAACACAGGCCTTTAAAAGAGTTTTCCTGTGTCTTTTATTTTGAACGTTTTTTGCGTTTTGAAGTCTTTCCTGATGGCCAAACCCTGATATTCTCTGACTCCTAGAAACACAGGCTCCCCTCCCACTCCTGGTATCCCAGTCCCTCTGGCTTTAATTAATGCCGCACAATAGAATTCTGACTCTACAGCCAAACCACCAACAGCTATAATCTTGTCAACTCTCACGAGCCAACAGAAACACACACTTTCTCTTTGTCCAAGCCTTGTATCTATTATTTAATTTCCAGAGCATCCCCCATTTTGCTCGCCTGTGCTCCCCGCTCTCTCTCCTGCTTATTTATTTACTAGTCATATTTCCCCCCACAGAAAGTCAAAGTGCAGAAGCACTGTAAATGGAATCCTGAAGACTCTAATGGTAGATGCCTCAGTCCCTGACAACTAAGCTCTCTCTCCCAGTTGCTGCCTGACAGAGAGGATCTGCATCTTTCCCGAGAGCAGCAGGTGAGAAAGAGCACATCCGTAGCCATCTTTGTGCATACAGAGGACACATCACTCCAGAGTCTGGGGTGAGTTTTACTGCTGCTCTTCTTCATCTGGGCAGAAGTGTATGCATCATACGCTGCTGTGTCTGGCATTAGCCTCTGCTTAAGGGCTAAGGCAAGTAAACTTACATGTAATTATTCAAGGGCCCCATTGGTATCTACTGGTGCCTGTGTGTGTGTGTGTGTGTGTGTGTGTGTGTGTGTGTGTATGGAGCGGGGAGGGATGGAGAGAGAATTTCCCTGTGATGCTGGAAATCGTGTACATTGTCACTCCATCAACATCCTCACTGCCTTTACCCACAGCACAGATCCGAGTCCTGTTAGTGGGATTTCCAAAACTCACACACTGTCAGACCCCACCCCCCATGTGCTGTTCATGCCACAAAAACTGTGACATGCCATTCCTTCCTGGGCAGGGCCTTGTAGCACATGTCTTTAATTCTAGAAGTTAGGTGGCAGCGGCAGGAGGATCTCTGCCAGTTCAAGGCCTGTCTGGTCAGCATAGTGAATTCCAGGACAGTAAGAGCTATGCAGAGAGACCCTGTCTCAAAACAAACAAATGAACGAAGGAACACAACAGGGAAACCCCACGCTATTCCTTAAAACCTTGCCTGTACTTTTAGTCCTTTAGAAGGAGGGCTGGCCTTACTTAAATTTTCTTTCCTTTGTGTTACTAAATACAAACCGCATGTACTATGATAAGTTAATAGAAAGAAATTGTATATTTCTCGGATAGAAATAAAATTGCCATTGAAAACCTTTAACTCTCCCTGGCTCTCTGGTGAGTGGAGTTTTGTGGTTAATGCAGCATTAATAGGGTTTTGCATTGAATTGCCTTCTGGGGTTTGCTGTGCCTTTCAAGGAGGCTAGTGTTTGACTGCATGTTCAAACACGGCGTGTATTCTTATGAGCGATGTGAGACTCAAATAAACAGAGCGATCATGCTCGTTTTGATGACCTCCTCATCACACATTCAAATAAACACAAATGTTCTCAAATGTAGAAAGGCAGCTGTGTTTATGTGAACGTGCAAGGCACAGATACACACACTCAGAGCCACTCGTCTATCTGGAACCGAGCACCTCCTCGCATCGTTAAAAATTTAGTGGAAAACCATGCATGGGGCATGTGTAATGTGCAATTTCAACCATACACACATCTCTAAACAAATTTTCTTCAAGCATGTTACTGACATTTATTCTAATTGAGGATGAAGCCTACAGAAACTTTGAAGTTTTTGAAAACAAAACAATGTGAAATGTAAGTTGCTACTAGAGAGCACAGCACATCTGAAGTACAGGGAAGTCACCTTCCTTGATGTTCAGAACACCCTTCTAGATCTTTCTATTCCTTCCCTTCCCTTTGTCCCCTCCTTCTTCAGGCCAGGTTAACAAAGTACTTGCTTTTCTACCATCTGCCTCTCTCCTAGGTTTTTTTTTTCTTTCCTCTCTTTCTAGCAAAGACATGCAGTGTGCCAGCTCCTTAAGTTTGATCTGATCTGGTTTGCTTTTTAATATCACAAACGTGAGACAAACCTGTTCCTTAGAACTTTAGCTGGAGAAGCTCAAACATTAATACCAGGTTAAGCAGCACCCCCTGACCGAGAACCGACTTTGGATTTGTATGTCAGACTAAAACAACACTTCCATGTTGGGTTTCTTCACATCTAAGTACAGTTTGCCACTCTCTGGACAATGCTCAGCCTTGGTTTTGCCTGCAGACGGGTAAGTAGGGCAACAATAAAATATGAGGAGGGAGAAAGTGTCTGCTATAGAAGCATTAGAGCCAAGCTTGGATCCCCAGCAGAGAAGCAGGTTTGGTAGTGTGTACCTGTAATCTCAGAGCTGGAAAAGTAGGCAGGAGGATGGACCCCTGGGTTTACTAGCCAAGCAGTTTAGATCATCAGTGAGCTCGGGGTTCAGCCGAAGCCACTATCTAAAAGAAATAAGACAAAGAGGAATTGAGAAGGAAACCTGAGGTTGACCTCTGACCATGAACATACCTGTGTGTCTCCACATACGCAGATACACACAGAGAGAGACACACACATATACACACACACACACACACACACACACACACACACACACACACACAAACACACACAGATTGAATGAGATAGGCCTCTGATCAGAGACTGTTCCGATCTCTAAATGTTGTACTTGGTGTGATTCTCCAATACACTCTGAGGTTGGTACTGTCATACTCTTTTAAGTCTTTTAAAAGACTGACTTTCTCTAGGACACAGCAAACCTAGTTGGTGGAGGAGCCACATGGACTGGCAGGTTCCAGGACTTTCTACATGTAAAAGAATCCACTAAGGACCCAGCTACACCACTCCTGGGCATATACCCAAAAGATGCTCCAACATACAACAGAGACACATGCTCCACGATGCTCATAGCAGGATAAGCAGAAGCTGGAAAGAACCCAGATGTCCTTCAACAGAGGAATGGATACAGAAATTGTGGTACATTTACACCATGGAGTACTACTCAGCTATTAAAAAACAATGACTTCATGAAATTCTTATGTAAATGGATGGAACTAGAAAATATTATCCTGAGTAAGGTAATCCAATCACACACACACACACACACACACACACACACACACACACAAACCACCAATGGTATGCATTGGCTCATAAGTGGATATTAGCCCAAAAACTCAGATTACCCAAGATACAATTAATTCATAGACCACATGAAGCTCAAGAAAAAGGAAGGCCAAAGTGTAGATGCTTCAGTCCTTCTTGAAGGGGGGAACAAAAATATTCTCAGGAGGAAATAGAAGACAAAGTTTAGAGCAGAGACTGAAGGAAAGGCCATCCAGAGACTGCCTCACCTGGGGATCCAGCCCATATACAGCCACCAAACCCAGACAATATTGCTGATGTCAAGAAGTGCACACTGACAGGAACCTAATATAGCTGTCTCCTGAGTGGCTTTGCCAGATCATGACAAAAACAGAGGCGGATGCTCACAGTCAACCATTGAACTGAGAACAGGGTCCTTAATGAAAGAAAGAATTGAAGGAGTTGAAGGGGTTTACAGCCCCTTAAGAACAACAATGCCAACCAACCAGAGCTCCCAGAGACTAAACCTCTATTCAAAGAGTATATATGGAAAGACCCATGGCTCCAGCTGCACATGTAGCAGAGGATGGCCTTGTTGGGCATCAGTGGGAGGATAAATCTTTGGTCCTGCCAAGGGTCGATGCCCCAGTGAAGGGATATTTTAGGGTGAGGTGGGTGGGTGTGTGAACACCCTCAAAGAAGCAGGGGGAGAAGAGATGGGATAGGGAGTATGGAGGGGAATCCGGAAAAGGGGATAACATTTGAAATGTAAATAAAATATATCCAATAAAAAATGAAAAAAAAAAAGAATCTGCAAATCTAAACATTTACAGGTAATCTCCATGTTTTTAGGTGTTAGCCAAAAATTCAAAACTTTAAGATGTTGCCAGCTAAATAAAACCCATCTGGTGGCTGGATTAAGCCCCAAGGCTGCCTGTTCATTCTTTATGGTTGAAGCAAAGGACGCTTTCTAGTCCCGTGTGTTACAAAGCCTGCTGAGTAGGGGAGCCAGAGCCCATGGACTCCTGTTGACATTGGCTCTGCCTATGTCTGATTACCTGTCATTGTACGGGGCCCGCCTTGGGGCCCGCCTCATTCTCTGAGTGTCTCCTCACCTGTAAACAGAGAGAATTCCTTCCGTAAGTGGGACACGATGAGAGTGCAAGGTCCTCACAGCTCCTTTGACAATATTTACACAAAAGTTTTTAGAAACACGCGTGTGATGTAACTGAAACCTCCTGCTATCGTCTCCTTGCATCCAAATATGAACAGAGGGACACATGTCTATTGCGTAGTGACCCTGTGCCTACATGTGCAAAGTTCACTAGCAACCACACTAGAGCCATTTGATAAAAGGGACCTCTCCTGCCATTCAAGGACTCACCCGACAATACCAAACCGTTGAAAAGTGGAGCCGAAACTCCATGCATAGTCTGCGTCATCCATTCCTGTCTTAGTGGGAATCTGTTTCTAAGACTTGTCCAAGTGTCAGCTTTGGGTCCTGCTCTTTTTATAAAGCTTGAGACCAGAGCCTACTGATGGAAAAAGGAGGGTCCACATACAACACGGGAATGTAGTCACAGACAGCTGGACTGGCCTCACAGCGGACAGACATGACTCCCTGCCAGGCATGAGCATATCAGAGAAGAGAAAGGGAGCTTCGACATTCTCCACCTCTTTCTCTCAAGAGCAGATCACAGAGAACAAGCCCAGCTCTGTCTGCGGCCTGCGCCCAGTTGGGCTGTAGAGACTTACCCAGTTCAGACAGTGCTTGGGAAGTCCAGGTGGGCTATTTGTCATTGTGTGGCCTCTTGCACCCAGATGGAAGCTATATCTTCAGTCCTAGTGTGGTGTTTGGGCCTCTTTCAGCCTTGTCCAGGCCATGGAAGAGGGTTCTGCCTCACAGTTCCTAAAGTCTATCTCAGAGGGAGAGAAAGCATGGTCTCTCCAGACTTCTGAGCAATGTAGCTTTCTAGTCACAGCTAAACATGAGGATCTTTATGATGAGAAAGAGTTCCACTCTTGTGGGAGCCCAGAGGCCTGTGGGAACCTGCAAGGAAACATTGGGCTCTTTGTGAAATGTCATATGCTGTGGGGAATCTCCTTTGGGGTGGGAACTTTACAAAGAGTTTTTTTTTTTTTTTTTTTTTTTTTTTAATGCAACCCAGGGACCTTTTGGGGGAGAGATGTCTTCGTCCCTGTTCACTTCTGCTGAAGTTCTGTTCCTCATTGTCTTGCAGACCTGCACAGAGAAGAAACTCAAGGTGGGGAGCGTAATGAATATCCAGCCCCATGGAGTTACAGGATGGACGGTTCCCCCAGCAGATTCCACAGTGGTCACGATAAGAATAATCAATACAAATTAGGGGACAGGCTTCTGTTTTAATGCACTTAGTAACCAGATCTCTCATCCTCAAGTAAGTCCAAAGGAGGGCCATGTGCTTTTAAGTGACTGGGAGCTGTTGTATAGGAGTGTGTGTGTGTGTGTGTGTGTGTGTGTGTGTGTGTTTCCTTTCCTCCCAGGGATTCTATAACTCCCTTCCTTCTCCGCCTCTCTCGTGTTACAGAAAGGAGGTAATTTTTCCTGGCCATTTACTAAAGCTCATTAAAGACTGACAAAAACAAACACTGCTACTCCTCAGAGACGACCATTCAAAGTCACTCTACAATTCTGTGTTCTAATGCTTGAGACAAATTAATTATTCCTTAGTGAAAAGTATATAATTCCTATTCTTCATTTTTGGGGGTTGGGGTGGGGAATTACAATGGGGGGTTTCTATCTGAATGAAAAGCTGCCCGGGCTGAAGGGAAGTAAGAGGGGGAAATGTGCATTCTGAGAGGAGTAAAAGCAATTATTCTAATAATAATTCTAAGAATATTAATGCCTTTTAAAAGTAGATTGCCTTCACGTAAACACGGAGGCTGAAGTGAAGGAAGGCTGATTTATTTATTAATCACTCCAAATGTGCGTCTTTCCAGAGGAGCAACCGCATGACTGACTTTGCCCCACACATTCAATGTAGTTAAACAGCAACTGGCAAATGACTCAAAACTTTTGTAACTGGAGACTAATTTGTTTAACACATCTAAAATGTTATATTGATGTAAAGCCCCACATATTAAACTTCAAAGGGAAAAGCTCCTGAGAGTTCCTTGCTTTAAGAATGCCACACTGGAAAGGAGACGGACTGGAGGCTTGTTCTCCGTTCCTCTGCTTTGTTTTGTTTTTAAACACGAAGTGGTCTCTGGGTCCTGGCCTCATCCTCTGCACTGTTTGGTCATCTGCAGAGCAGCAAAGTGTCTTGCTGTGGGGAACGCAAGGCGGTGGTTACGAAAGGTCTAGTGTGTCCCTTTCATCTCCATTAATTAATCCTGGCTCCGCTGGCCCAGAGTACGTCGCTGTTGACATCACCTTTTCCTTACACTTTAAGGAGTCCCAAGGGAGACCGACTGCAGAACGCAACTGGACAAAGTGTACATTTGGTAACCATTTTATTTCTCAATTACCAACCCAAACGTATGGAAAAGATTTGCGCGCTATCCGATTTACACAACAATTATGCTTCAAAAGTTTGGGAATAAATAACTTTTCTCTTGGACTCATTAGTTCCTCCGCCAATCGTAATTGGTGTCAACCGACCAGTTTGCTCCGTGGCTCGCCCTTAATTACTGATAAAAGCGAAATTGCAACTCTAGCCAATCAGGAACCAGTTTATTCATGAGAGTATAGTATTCTTTTAAAAGCTCTGTTTGTCCTAATAAGTGGCTTTGTGTTTGTCTGAGCCCTTCCATAAGCCCCTTAACATAAGCAAAGGACTCATAATAACGATACGCAGAGGCGGAATATCACTGCAGCCTCCACTCACGGGGTGAAACAAAGGGAGAACGGTTTGTAAATTACAAATGTATACAGCCACGCTGACCAGGCCCTGAAACCCCATCCATCTGATGGGAAGCAGAGATTAGTCGCTATGAGTCCAATATGGAGAATTTGTTTCATCTCTCAATGTCGAGTTCCCCCCCACCTTTGAGTGTCCCTCGCCTTCTGACACAGGCAGGGAGAAACAAGAGAAGTCCAATAGAGACATGAGGCATGTTAAACCCTAATGGTATAAACAAAGGTTGGCCGAGGCCGAAATCCCACATTAAAAATAATAGGCGTTCTAGAAACAAGAGTGCTAAGAGATAGCACGTGGTGGGACCATGCCTCGGGGAGGTCTTTGCAACAGGAAGAGCCTAATGGCAGGCGCTTCATCCCAGACAGCATTTTCTGCCGTGGTGGTGGTAGTGGTGGTGGTGGCGGCGGTGGTGGTGTCAGAAAGCCCAAAATACGTCCTCGGGATCATGGGAAATCCTGGAGCTCAGGTCTCACTCTATAATAATTAAGGTGCCTTTGACTGTGGCTAGAACAACAGACGAGCATTGATCTCCTCACACAGCAAGAAATTAGAGACCGGAAGTTCATGTTTAGATTAATTCAAGCCGCAGCAGCAGCATCGGAGAGACTGGTTCTTACTGTTTCTCTAATCCCTCTGCCTCTCCTTGTGGTCGCCAGATGGGGCAGGCAGGAGGTCCGGCCATCTTTCCTCACATTACATCTCAAGGCAAAGAGAGAAGGTGGAGCATCCCCGCACCCCCCATTACTTTGTTTGTTTTGATAAAAAAAAAGAAAAGAAAAAAGAAAAAAAAATGGAGACCTATTCCTGCAGCTCATTGGTCAGAAAGGGGTCACATGCCTACTCATAAACCAGTGGCTGGTGAAGCCTGTTCAGTGTTAGGCCTCTTAGGGGCTGTGAAGCTCCTGGGTGTCTGTAAAGCCTAGCCCTTTGACACCTGACCAAACCAGCACTTCACAAGAGTGGAAGGTGGTAACAGCCTGTCACATAATTAATCCGATGTGACCATCCTCAGTGACTTTGGTCAGAAGGGAAAGGCCCTGGTGTGAGTCTGGAAAACAGAGCTAAGCATGGCAATCTGTTGCTGCTCCTCATACACGTGTTCTGGCAAATCACCCTTCAGTGAAAGGCATCATGTCCCTAATTAGAAGGGAGTGACAGCCGAGTAATGAGGCAGGAGACAACCAGGGGACAAGTGTGGGCTCTGGCATCACCTTGCTGGGAGATCCCTGGGATTCCCAGCCTACACTCTGACCAGCCAGAAGAACCCTAGTTCCTCTTGTTACCTTGGAATTTGACCCCTGCCGTCTATACATCACCTTTGTGTCTTTAGGGTCCAACACATGCAAAGAGCAAGCCCCCGCCCTCCAGATACGGCTGATCTTTTGACTCTTTCTTCTCGGACTGGACTTGAAGGACCAGAGCCCCTTGTGGGATTCGCAGTGTCCTCTCTGTTCTTTGAGCTACTGTTTGTTGCAGGCCTACTCAGTAGTTCCCATCGTCACCTACTCACTTTATAAGCATGATTTCCATGTATGGCAGCAGCAGCAGAGGAAGGGGGGGGGGAGGAGTAGAAGCAGGGGAAAGAAGGAGGGAGAGAGAGAAGGAGAGGGGGGAGGCTGATCCCCAAAACTTGTCTTGGTCTGGAGACAAATGAAAATGGAATGGTCAACATTAAGGGACTTTACTGAAGGGGAGTGAATGGTTTTGTTTTGCTTTAACCGTAGAATGAAAAACCTGACACAGAAACTCGAAGAACCATGTGGAGAATTCTTTTGGATTTTTTTCCCCCCATAACATTATTATCCCTTAAAAATGTGTTCTGTGGTAACGGTTGATCTTTTATGTGTGTGATCAAACTGTGTTTACTCTTCCAAGGTTGACAAGCAGGTGGCTGTAGTGTTATAGAGGAAAAGTATCCAAGCTGCTGATGCCTCTCCTCACTTGGCAGCATCTTTATTTGGTTTTAGAAGTCTTTGGTGTGTGGAACATCTTGAAGACGAGAGGGATTATTTCATAATTAATAGCATACAAATGCCGGGCGTTTGGTTCATCATAAGATCGACTGAAACAGAAAAGGCAGAACCAGCTCCCTTGACTATACGTGCCCCAAGACCAGCTCTAGCTGTGATGAGGTTTGGAATTTTTATGTGGCAGTAAAAAGGATCTTGGTAGATATTCCTTATTACCCAACGACCAGCCAGATCCCTGAGCCAGCTTCTCCACCCACCCTTTTCTCCAAGGTCTGTTCATTGCAGAGGGAACACTTCTTTTCCTCAGCCCATGGGTCCAGTTGTGATTCACCTTGGGGCAAGCACAGGACCCGGCGTATTTTACTAATGAAACCGAAGAAGGTGCAGCCTGACAGACATTTCCTTCCCATGGTTGGTTTCCAGTCATTCTACCTTCTTTGAGGCATTTGTGTGTGTCACTATGTCTCTTCAGTACGTCCCCCCATGGTCTCGATCACCCTCCAATTTTATTGCTTTCCCTTTGGACACTAGACTGGCCGTTTCTCCCTTCCATAACGTCTGAAGCTGGGGTAACCCAAGGCTCAGCCATTGACCCTTGGCTACCCCAACTCACTGTGTTTCGTCTCATTGATGGCAGTAATATTGTCAAATTTATTTCTATGATTAAGACCTCTCCCATGAGTCCAGTGTCTAGATTTTTATATCTGACTTTGAAAACAGACTAAGCAGCTACCAAGGGGATCTCAACCTTATGTTTAGGCATGAATAGAATCTTGACTTAGCCCTATAGCCCATCCCTTTTAACTTCCTGTTTCAGGAATGAACAACGGCCTTTTGCAGCGCCTCCTTAGAATCTAGAGATCAGCCCCAAACTCATTGCCTTCCTCTCATTCTTCACCTTCAACGCCCAGCCAGAAACACCACCTTCAAAGTCTGTCTACAGCCTGACACCTCTCACCTCTTCCTGCTCTGACCTGGTCCCCAGGCCTTTCCTCAGGCCGAACATTGCAATCACCTCTCTCATTTCTCACTCCAGCTCTTTCCTCTAAAACACTAGGGCCAGTCAGCGTTGTTTTTTTTTTTTTGTTTGTTTTTGTTTTTTAACTCCATTCAAAAACCGACAGAGATTCAAACGAGATAAGTTGATTTCTCGCTCACATCCATTTGAAAACACAGCTTCTCCCGTGTTGATCTGCCAACACGCACTGACACCCGGAGCTTATGTTTGCGGGTCTGTCTGGTCATCCAGGACATCACCCAACAGCATGACTTCTGTCCTCCATCTTGTCTTCCGATGGACCATTAACCACCGGGTCCATACTCCACATCCGTAGAGGGCCCGGCAAGAGATGCAAAAGAGCTGTGGTAATAGGTAGGAGGTTTCCTCCGCATTTCCCTTAGACTTTATTTCCTTTGATAAAGTTTAATCGGTGTCCACAGGATGGTAGGGGGCAGGGGAGCTTAGAAAATGAAGTCTTTAATTCCAAGCCTAAGGGTAGGTTGGGTTTCTACCTTTACTTTTCTTTTTTTTTTTTTTTTTTTGTATTCAACTTTTTCCCCCAAAGGAGAGTTAATCTTTTAAAAATTTAGTCAGGTTACAATGTCTTCCAATAGCTTTAACAAATATTTCTGTATATGTGTTTTTGCTTCCATGTGAGTGAAGGTACGTACATGCCAGGCCACATGGTAAGGTCAGAGAATAACCTCAGATGTTAGCCCTCAGCTTCAGTGTTTCTTGTTACTGACCCTGCAGAGTCCAGGCCAGCTGGCCTGGGAGCTTCTGGGATTCTCTCGTCTCTGCCTTCCATCCTGTCACAGGAGCACTGGGGTTATAAAGGCACATGCTTGGCTTTTATGTCACTTCTGGGGTCCACATTCAGGTGCTCCTGCTTGGATGGCAAGCTCACTTCCTGGGTCATGTCCTCAGCCCACCCAACAGCATCTCCTTGTGCTCAGATTCTAAGATGAGCAGCCCTGTCTTCAGCATGACCGTAACACTGTCTCACTCTGCCCTAGCAGCGGCTTTTGCCAAGAATGTGCACCTTCGTTCTCAACAAGAGCTTTGTATTGCTACACCCGCAACACCCGAGTTTTCTCAAATCTTAGCATAGTTCAACAGCTGACTTCAGTCAAACCTTGTGTCGGGATTTCTCTCTGACATAATGACTTTAGTCCTACTACCAAACCCCCATGGAACCCAGGAGAATCTGACTTTGGGTTTATTTATCTACAAACAAAATTTACAGTTTTGGTGTGAAAAGACATATGATTTGAATAAAAATAATATTCAGTTTTACATGTGTGCTTGTATGAGTGTATGCTGTGTGTATGTGAGGGGGTAACTGTAGAGGCCCAAGGAGGGCCTCAGATCTTCCCTGAGCTGAAGTTATGGACAGTTGTGAGCTGCCCAACATGGGTGCTGGAAACCAAATTTGGATCCTCTGGAAGAGTAGCAAGTGATTGCCTGCTGAGCTGTCTCTCCACCTACAAGAATGGGATGCTTGAAGTTTTCTTTCTCTAGACAGTTGTTTGCTCATGGATTCATTTTCAAGTTTTGTAGTTTTTTAGTTTCAAACTCAAAAACTTACATGCATTGAGTTTTGTTTTGTTTTGTTTTGTTTTTCCCATAGAATACAGTGGATAGAATTTCTCTGTCATGGCTATACAATTTACCTCAATCAAGAGACTGAAAATTTTCTGGCTGAAGAAACATCTTTATTTGTAAATGTTCATTAAAGATTATTAACACGAGTTCTACAACTCATGTTCCTATGACAGTCGACGTTTAACAACAGCGTAGAGCTAGGATTCTTTACCTTGGCACTATGAACATTTTGGAAATAATAGTAATTATCTTTAGATATGTTTTTTTTGTTTGTTTTATATGTATATTTGCCTTTATATGTGTAAATATACTATGTGGCATCCAACGGCCACAGGAGGGTGCCAGATCCCCTGGTACTTGCGGTGCTCCATGTGGGTGCTGGGAATCTATCCCAGTCCTCTGCAAGAGCAGGCAGTGCTTTTAACTTTGGAGCCATCTCTGAAGCTCACTTCCCCTGCCTTGAGGGGTGTTTTTGTAGCATCTTTGGCCTTTACTTATTAATGCCAGTAATGACTTCCATCCTGTGAGTAAGAATGGCCAAATATGTTTCCAGGCATTACCAAATTCCTAACAGAAAATAAGAAAAGAAAAGCCCCAGTTAAGAGTCACAAGGTTCGACGCTAAAGATTCAAAAAACAATTTGACAGAGATCACCTACCCATTGACTGGTAGACCAGGGAAGATTTTTCTCAACCAGTAGAGCTTTACAGAACTTCTACTGGACGTTGAAACTTAATGTCTCAAACTTGTCAGGCTAGTACTCTACTGCTGAGCTGCCCCCAACTCTCTGTACGTTTTGTCTTGAGGCAGGGTTTTGTTAAGCTGTCAAGGCTGGCTTTGAACTTGCACTATGCCCAAGACACAGTAGAAGTTGAGCCCCCTCCTGCCTGGGGCTCTGTTGTAACTGGGATTACACAAGTTTGCACTACCAGACCTGGAGGCACAACTCCGAGTTCTAAGCCTCAGTTTTGACACTGGTTTTGAGCAAACACTTCACTTTGGATTAGAGATTTGTCAGTTTTAGAATGGATGTAAAGCTGGATCTAGATCGTGTAGAAAGTTGGGATAAAGAGAGTGAGATGCTCTATCAAGGAAGCCTGGCTTGGTGGCAGACATAAAAAGGTTCAGTGCTGGCTCTTTCTGTTTGGTTATTTGTGTGGTTTGATTTGGTCCCCTCCCCCCAATTAAAATGGATTTGAGTGAAAAAGCAGTACTGTGGCTATTTCTGGCACACTTAGCCTTTGAGAAGGAGAATCTTATGTGTATGTTGAAGAGATAGGGTGCAAAGATTCTGTCCCGGAAGTAGAAGGGAATTCATAATTGTTGTGAAACCTAACAGCACAAAACTGCCAAAGGCAAATGAACTCATTGTGAGCCTATAATCCACTCTGTGGCTGTGCCCACTGCAGACATCCAAAGCACATCCAGAACCAGAGTAGCCTTCACTTCTGTGGTCTCTGTGGCCCATTGGATGATTGTTGCAAGCTCTCTGCCTAGTGGTCTCTCTGCTTGCCACGGGGGTTGTGATCTTCCATAGGACAGCCAGGGTGAGGCTTTTGAAACAATGGGATGTTATCTCTCGGTTCCAAACCCTCCAATGTGCTTATGTCTAACCTTTAGCTGTATCTGCTATACTCACAGCCATCTGGGCCCCTTCTACTGTCAAACTGGAGTTCCGTGTGCTCCTCAGGGTTTCTTCCTTGCTGATGCTCTTACCTGGAATTCTCCCTTAGAACTGTAGGAATCTGGTTTCCTATAGCTCTCAGTAGCCGGTTAGCATCAGGACCTCTACCATCTCACCTATGGGTAAATTAATCCTCCACACACCACCATACATACCTGGTTAACCATCTAATTTATAAGTGTCACTTTGCTGCTGTATGGCCAGAACTTTGAACGCTGCTGACAAATAGCAGTTGCTAGATAAATCTTGAGTGGACAGAATGAAAAATAAAGATTGTTAAGAACTTCATTGAGACAAATATTTAGACAAAAACCAATGATTTTACTTATATAAGCACATGATGCAGATCTTTCATTGCATATTTCTGCCTGGCTGGCTTTCCCACTTTCTTGAATATTTGCTTATAACAGCCCTGACTGTATAACATTCCCAATGCTCAGGAAAACTTATAATCCTTACAGAATCAAAGCATGACACCATGATAGGGCTGGGGGTGAGAAGTTCATGATCTCGAGGCTCAAACACGGTAGGTAGTCATTCCTTTCTGTCTGCTCTACCTAGGTCAGGTGCCAGGAAAAGAGATCCAGCTGGATCCTTAGGTTCATAACTTACCCATATGCTGTGTCACCGATCCTCAGACTCATGCTGAGGTCTTCTACGAGCTGACCGTCGTCTTTTTGTAGACATACTTTGGATGTTGTTGATGGGTTTCCTGCTGGCCAGGATTTGAGCACCTTGGCTGACATTTTTCACCTTTAAAATGGTTTATAATTCCTTCTAGGGTATTATCCTCCCTTGGTCCGGAACAATCTCAGCAGGAGAATGCCTTCTGGGCTTGTTCTCTCTAGGAGACCCTAAGAGTCTCATTCCTTTTCCGGTCTGTAGAAAGCCCTGACCTGACAGTACTCAAGGGGAAGTCTCTTCAGGGCCTCTTTGAATAGAATGGGTGGCCCGAGGCAGCACCATTCAAAGCAACTGTTCCTGCTGAGAGGCCAAGGAAAATCTTACCAACTAAGTCTCCAACTCCTGCTTCATGCTGTTTTCTAGACTGCTTTCTTTAATTCCAAGAATTCCTATCCTTTTATATATAGCTATATACCTCTTTGTTACTTCGTGGTGTTATAACCCCCAGTCCTCACTGATACACACCCTGGTCACAGTTAGGCTTTTGGCTTCAGGCTCTGCTAGGGAAGCTGACTGGGTGGACGTTCCGGGGAAAAATAGAAGGGATGGGTGGGAACAAACACCTTCTTGACCTTCTGCTCAAGGAATGTGGCTTAGTTTTCTGATAACATTATGTATCACTGGTGGCTTAGAACACTCCCTAGCTGTTAATCGCAGTGTCTCTGTAGGTCAGAAGTCTGAGGATGGCCCTGCTGTCATCTGAATCTGCCATGCCATCTCATCTAGGACTCAAGCTCTGGTTGTTGCCACATTGTCCTTAGAGCTGTGGGATTAAGGTCCCCATTTCCTGGCTACTTGCTGGTGGAACATCTATCTCCCTTGGCCCCTGAAGGCTTTTCTTCGGGACCTTCCCATGTGTCCTCCCCAAGCATGGCCTCATGATGGCTTTTTTTTCCCTCTTGCCAGGACACCATCTTCTGCAGCTTTGAACACTGCTGACTTCCAGGCCCCTTTTCTAAGGGTCTTTCCATCAGGGTGACCCACTACCAAGGACAGGTTTGTGGGGCACCCGTGACAGAGACATGGAATCTGGAGTGGCTGCTTGGAGCTCCGATTTCCATCACATGTCTTTTATTAGGCCCTTGGAGCTTTTATCTAGATGCCACTGGACCAAGGGGGACTGCTGGTAATGGTGGCTAACACCTAGGGACAGAGCCTCTCTCTATGCTCACTGGGAAGAAATGCATTGACGCCGGTGTGAGGCTTATCACTGTTTCTAGAATAGTTGATACCAGTAATTGGAAGGGGTGTTTCACAATTGGTTCTTGATTGATTAATAAAGATGCCAGGGTCCAATTGCTGGGTGGAAGGAGAGAGGCCGCAGGGAGGCTAAGAGATGCAGGAGAGGAGGTAAGATTCACTATGCTTGCGGGGTGGGGGTGGGGAGGTTAAGGGAAGAAGGAGCCATCAGCCATGTGGGATGTCAGGCAAAATGACCATCGGCTGCTTCCCTGGCTGGGCCTGGGGTAGCAAGCAGGATAGTAGAATCATAATTAAGCTGAGGGCAGATTTAGGGGGTTGAACAAGGAGAAGGTAGCTGAACAACTAAAGGTGAGGGTGGATTTAGGGTGCTGAGAGGAGTTTAGTGGGGGGGGTGGGGCGCGAGATGGCAGAGCACAGCAACTGAGCCAATAAGGCTGGTCGAAATTGAGCCATCCCCCCCTGCCCGCCCCGTGCGTGCGTGCGTGCGTGCGTGCGTGCGTGCGTGCGTGTGTGCGTGTGTGTGTGTGTGTGTGTGTGTGTGTGTGTGTCTGTCTGTCTGTCTGTCTGTCTGTCTGCGTGTTTTCTGCCCTAAACTTAAAGCAGGGTAGCAAGAACTGCACACTACAAGTAGTTGTTGCTGCTCTCCCCCCTCTTCTGTTTGAAGGCACATTTTGCGTTTGAAATGGGTAAGTGGTATGGCTCTGCCAAGGCTAGAGAGATGGCCCCACGTTACGAATTCTCGCTTCTCTTCCAGAGGACCCAAGATCAATTCCCAGCACCCACACCATGCTGCCCACAACCACCTGTAACTCCAGCTTCAGGGGAATCCAGCGGCCTCTTCGGATCTCTTGAGGGTACTCCCCACACCCACACACAGAGATATATACACACATATGTTAAAGAAAACAGAAGCCTCCTCCCCATTGGAGAAATTTCATCTAGTCTAAGAACAATGTACTTGAGGCAATGCTGTTGCTACTTCCCACCTTGAGGGAAAGATGATCCCTCTCCACTGGCATTTGGCAAAAACTAAGCAATGTGGCTGTAACACAACAGTGTCATAGGATCCATGACACCTGCTTTGAGAATAAATTTCCCTGCTTTGTTTCCCCTTTACTTTCAATGAGTGCTCCAGCATTGTTGTTAATCTAGCAGCAGGGGACCATTATCCTGTGACAACAGCCTCTCCCATTAACATTATCTTTTAATTTTAAGATTGTTTAGATGACTGCTAGAAGCTACTAAATTAAGACAAAATGAAGAAAGCATTATTTTCTTCCCACCAAGTATTCAGTCAAATAATCCGCCTCTGGTCCTGACTGCTCTTGGAAATGTGATGCCATTATTTTTCATTTCAGATCTCAAAATATTAGTTGGACATAAGTTGAAATTTCCAGATCCATAGACATGTTTTAAATGTCATCTAGGAAAATAACCGTTAAATTGAAATTATTATTTATATTGCTTGCCTTATCCCATAGTATATATTAAGAGTTGGAAACATTGTTATTTTTCTGGGAGGCAATTGTTGTAGTAAATCAGCCCATAATGAAATCACAATGATGAAAACTCAGTAAAGGAATAAAGGGAACATTTGTCTAGTAGAGTTTATGCTGGGGAAAGAATTGAATTTGGAGAATGTAGCAAAAATGAGACAGGAGGAAAACAAACATGAAAGTAAAATAGAAATGTGGTCATAGGCGAGTGTTATCTAATATTCTGACAAACTTTAAAGCGACAGTAATCATACCGAACAGTATCTATGAATTTTATATCCATATATTACAGGATTTTCAAATAAGAGCCAACTTAGCTAATATTCGTGGGATCTAGAGCCTCTTTTACCCCGTGGGCTATACGGATACTTGAGGAGATACAAAAGTCTTTCGCTATGTATTTGTTCTCCTGCCTTCAGGTTCTGCCAAGAAGAGGCCGGGACAGCCGCAAACGAGGACTACATTTATGTCGTCATGAGAGCCACGCGTTTGCACATTCAGGAGCAGAGAGAGCTGTAATTCCCGGGTCCCACGAGCAAACCAAACACAAGAAAATTCATAGAGTTACTGTGTTAATAGAATCTCTCTGGAGGTGGGGGAAAAATGCTTAAGTTGTGAATTCCCCCATATTGTTAATGTACTTCAAGTAGGCCATCAATATGTGTCCTATTTACTGATAGGCACAAAATAGGTGGAGGGAAATCAATCAAAACCCCCGTCCATAAATTATTGTGACTTCTAGAAATTATCAAAACTTCAGTGGAGTGTCATGAGCAGTCTTCCCAGTAATGAGTTATAGTCAATAATTCACCCCCTGACTGGACTGATAACAGGCAGATACTCTAATAATGTGCAGGATTTACTACCGGACACCAGCAGTAAGCAGGAATTCCAGTGCGGTGAAGACGGTTATCTCAGAGGAGAAAAAGCAATAAAAATGGGGGTGAGACATCTGGGTTCGATGTTGGGATGTTTAAACCCTACGATTTGAACAAACATATCTTAAAGGTGCTGTTGTTTAAGTTTACGTTTTCTTAAGCGAGCTGTTTCCATGGTAGTGTGCAATAATGACTCTGCCCGGCCTTATTGTCAGAGAACACAGCAGATGGCTCCGTAAAAATGCTGAAAATAAAGTCAATTTCATTCTTTGGTTCGTTCCCCCAAATTTGAGAATGGCTTCACTTGAATATTTCATTTTAAAGGAAATTCCTTTAAAAAAAAAAATCACCTTAGACTGAAAGTCTCAAATCTATTCCCAGTGACTTCTTATCATACAGAGAGATCAACAAATTTGCCTTCTCTGTCAGAGTGTTTTGAAGCTGGAAAAGAAGTGGTGATTCATCAAAAACAATTTTATTATGAAATTTGATTTATGCTGAGAAATATAAGTGATGACGTTATAATGTGTGCCTCTGCACGGAGGGGACACATTTTAGTCAATTGAGTTATCCAATTTTATTATTTTAAAAAATCCATATCTGGTTGTTCTTTTTTATTCGAAAAAAATTTATAGTGCTATATAGAGTAGAAATGTATGTTTTTCAAGTCCACAGACAGCTATGGATTATTCCCCTAATTCCAACAGTCATCCATTACCATGAATAAATATTCTCATATTTTCATCAATTTCTAGAGTGGGCAAATAGAAACCAGTATTATATTTAAAATTGTACATTTCATTACAGAACTGCAATGTAAAAAATTAATTATATCAATACCATAATTAAAAATGACACAGAAGTTGTGGTTCGGATAGCTTAAGATTTCTGATTACGTGCTTTTCTTCTACCAAAAACAGAGATAACAAAAGGTAAAATGAGTTCTGCTCTTTGGTTTTAATTCCTTTTTCAGTAAATAGTCATTTCCTTTGTCTTGGGAGAGCACTAATTGGTTTTAAATAGGATCACTGTTTTTGACCGAATATTTTATTTTAATGTACTCAGTAGTGACTTCTCACAAACATACACATTGCCTCCTGTGTACACTCTTTTCTGTAGCTATTATTAATTAAATAAAACTTTATGGTTTGGGGTTACCACCACATGGGGTTCGGACAGTAGGAAGGTTGAGGACCGCTGCTTTAGGTCTGAAGGAGCACACAGTAGAGTCAGGCAAATCGTCTGTTGATTGCTTTGCAGACTGTCACTTGTGCTTGGAGATTGTTGACTGACTTATATATGTAGTCTGGAGACACCAATTTTCTTCAAAGAAATCATCACGATGGACATATTCCTAGATGATGATTTACCAATAGATTTGGGGTGTAAAGTTTTTCTCTCTTTATAAATCCACACGGAAAAAAAGTTTTTTTTTAAACCATTCTATTAAAGGTGTCTTGCTTGTCTGAGAAAATAAATACTCCCAAGCCTGTCCCTTTCCCCCATCACCTTTCCCAACTTTCAATGCCCTGATAAAACAGCAAAGTTAAAAGCAAGTTACATCTTTAATTATATTTCCAATTACAACAGTCTCGGAGCTGTTTCAACATGGCTACGCTCATGTTTTCTTCTGCCATGTTCTGTTTCATTTCAATAAAAAAAATCAATTTCTTCACTATGGTTTTAATTCTCTTATAAAATGCACGTTAGGCTGGAACTTTCTATCCAAAACTAAGTAGCACAAATAATTAAATAATTCTGTGGGATATTTGCCACTTATAATCACTTAGACGTTTTTTAAGTGTTGGAATAAAGCAACTCCTCCTTCTATCAAGTGAAACACTTCGTTCTCACCCCATCCCTCTCCTTCCTTCTCTTTTTTTCAAAACAGTTCTTTTTTGAGACAAGAATGGCATGTGGCTCGAGCTGTCCTTTCTACACAGCTGAGGATGACCCCGAGTTTCTGATTCTCCCTCGAATTCCTGAGCGGCAGGACCACGGGGCGAGTGCTACCTCACCTGGTACAGGACACGGACTCATTCCTGCTTCGCCAACACTCCACCAACTGAGTTACATTCCCTAGCCCTCCATTTTGCTTTCCCCTTCTTCCTTTTCTCTTTCCTCTTCTTTCCTCTTTTGGGGGTCTTGAATTGGCCATGAATTCCCCGGGTCAAGCAGTCTTTCTTACTCCGACTCCCAAGTGTCTGGGACAGCAGGCAAGGATGAGCAGATGACGTACTAAAATGTGTTCGGTTTTAACTCCTATTCTTATAGGTCCCAGTACACTGCACCGTGTACCCCACACCCAGCCAAGAGAAACACAACCCACAGCTAGTCTCCTACCTTAGTTTTAAACTAGTTTCCTCACTACCGCTCCTCTACTGGACCTCTGGAGTCCTAAGGACCTCTCCGATGTCGGAGTAAAGATGGACAGTCATTCCCGTAAAACCCTTCGTTCTGAAACCAGCTTTGCACTGGCCTTCAAGGCAACGAGCTGTTCCGTTTTTCCCTCATCAAAGAGCTGGATGCTTGTCCTAGAGGCTTGTCTTGGATGCTGCCTCATCCGGAGGAGGACAGACGGAGTTTCTACTGTCTTCGGATTCTTAGCAAAACTGTCGCACACGAGTACAAAGCCCAAGAGTCAGACCTCAGTTGAGAAGGTAGAGAGCTCAGATACATAATTTCAGAGCAAGTAGGGAAAATGAAGGCTTGATCCAGGATCCATTTGGTTCCTATGTTTAATAAAAGGCCTGAAATGGTTTGGGTTTTCTTTTTAAGAACTAAAGTACCAGATTTTTATGTCTCATTTTAGGGAACTGGCTGAATATCAGCAGGGTCTTCCCAAACCAACAGACACCATGCAACGTAATTCTGAATTAGTTAATTTTACATCAGAAGTATTTCTCAGAGGTATTTTTGTAATTGTCTGATCACTTTCATTAAACACCAATTCAGTACTCTTCATGAGCAGGTGTGTGTTTATCGTTTTTGTGTGTTTAGGATCGGGCTGAAATCAGACTGATGTGGGTTTTCCTCTCAGTCAGGCATTTTTGAGAACCCAGACAGATCGTGTTACCTGGAAGAGAAAGGGACTGCTTAGAGTAAAGAATGCAGAAATAAAGACAACCGAGAGGTGGCGCTGTGGTTAAAGTACACCTGAATTTTGATTACAGGGAATTGATTCCCTTCCTACCCTTCAAAGAGGTTTGCCTCTACAACCTTTGTATTCTTATAACCACAGTAAAGATTTCTGGTAATATATTCCCACCTATTCCACTTTACTGGAGTATGTGTGCTGACTCCACACACACAATTCAAATCAAAACATTTATACCAACCTCTAAAAGTTTAGGCCCGAGGAAGCCTAAAGACAAATGTCCAAAGCCCCAGCCTTCTGAGCTTCCCTTCTCCCTCCTTCCACGAAACCTACCCAGTAACCCCTGAGCACATTTCTGCTTAAATTTATAACATTTCATTTTAGAATTAAATATTCATTTCACTGTTCATAATTTAGGAAATGCCATCACTCACCATGATACTGTATGTTATGTGTTGTTTTTAAAAAAAATTAAAAGAAAAAATAAAGAGCACATGGCTTGATTTTCTTTTCTTTTCTTTTTTTTCTTTTTTTTGGCAAGAAAGTGATTTTACAGGTATGGGAATCTTCTCCTATGATCTATTTTAATACATACAACAGTAGCCATGAAGATCGTGGGCCAGCTGGGCAAGGCGGGCCCGAAATCCCAGGACTCAAGAGGGAAGCGGATATAACTGGTCTTAAAAGCAAAAATCTCTGATTACTAGTTTTGGTTGATTTAAATAGTAAGGAGTCAAAAATGAACGCAGGAATTACAGTGTCTTATATCTTAATGGTATCCTTTCCTCCTTTGAGGTTATTGCTTTGATTTATTTGTATTTTTAAAAAATCTTTCTTAAGCTGGCCGGTTTTCATCCTGTTCCCCCGTGGCTGTTTTCTGTATAGGGCATTCTGATTATTATCATATCGGTTTTAATATAAAAAATCTTTTAATACACGCACAAGGTGAATGATCATAAGAACACAACATTAAATACAAACCCATAAAAATGTTTAACTGTACCATGCAAGGAATTCAAGGAGCTAGAATACAGAAATTATTATTTTTAACTGGCATTAAAACCATTCTCTCCCTGGTTTCACGGGCAATATTTATTCCTTTGCCCTAATTTTGGCAGTTTAAAGAACCAAAATTCTGCACACAGCTGCTAGGACTGTGGATGTTTTGCCCGATTTTTCTTCAACTTCCTTTCTTCAATTTAGCAGCCCTGGTTATGATACAGTATGAAAGCAGCTACCACAAGACTGGTTTTAGCTAATGGTACTTAGCAGCACAGCTTTGCACTTCCACGATAATTTCCAAAAAAAAAAAAAAAAACTCTCTGGAATTTACTATTAATAATCAACCCTAACATTAACCTCAGATCGGAGATTTATTAAACCTATTTGGCAGAGTAAAGTTGAATAACTTGATGTTCAAGGGTCTAGGCTGAGCTCTGGCCCTGCAAAGAGGCTTCGAAGTAGCGTTCCTCAAATCTTGATTTGTACAAGACACGACTAGACTTCCTTTCTCAGGGTTGTGGGCTAGCAGGTCTGGCCAATGCTGGCATCGCTTTAGGGGGCTACGAGGCAGCGAGCATCTCATCCTCCACACTGAGGCAGAATGGTGAGCAAAAGCTTTGCCCATAAAGTTTTCTTCATCTCTGAAAACCAGGACCTGATCTGTAGCCACCAGCAACTGACAAGCATCTATGAAATACCCGCTCCTTCCAGTTTACACTGGGGTTAATGGGAGCAAGATGGGGTTAAGCAGGCAGTACTTAGGTAGGAACTACTTGCCACTTTGCCCAAGGTTTTGACATCTGCAACCCGAAGAATTAAAACAAAACGCCCGCTTTTGCACCTCCCTCCGGCAGAATGATTCCTCTACCCTAACAGGAAGAGACCCATTTCTGGGAAAGTAAGTTTCCCGAGGGTCTGTTCTCTGAGGCAGGGAAGGCGATCCCCGAGGCCCTGCGGGGGCGGGCTCCACGCGTCCCCGCGCGCTGGGCAGGCAGGTGTGGTCCGGAGCCTGGGCACGCGCTCGCTGGCCGCATCCCCAGCGCCACCCGGGTCCCTTCTCGTCCCCCGACCCCGGCCCCCCGCCTTCCCGGGCCCGGCTCGTTCAGTCGCCCGCCTCGCTCCCCGCCCCCCGAGTCTCGTTTCAGTCACCCTTTGTCCTTCCCCGGATTGGCAGGTTTTATTATTCCGCCTGAACAATCCGGCCGCCCAGTGGCTGAGGGTCGCTGACGTCGGCGGCAGAGCCGGGGAGTAGTTGGGATTCTGCTCTGTCAGTAACACATGTGTAAGCGCCGCCGGAGGAGCGAGCGAGCCGGCTAGAGGCCCGCGCCGCCGCCTCCGAGCCGGGCAGCAGCAGCGGGGCAGCCGATCGGTCCAGCGCACCCGGCCGGCCCGCAGCTCCCCACTCCGTGCGCCCCTCGCACGGGCCGCGGGTCCGAGGCTGCACCGCCGCTCCCCGGCCGCAGGTCGCGGGAGGCGGAGGAGGGGGGGAGCTCGGCCGAGCCGCCGGCGGCCCCGAGCGGGCGGGCGGGCGGGAGGAAGGCGGCGGCGGAGGAGGAGGAGCGCGGGCGCGGCGGGGGCGGGGGCGCGTACAAAGTGAAGCCACATTGCCAAACTTGCAGCCGCGATTGCAGCAGTGGCTGCCGCTGCGCCGCGCGGGCCGGGCCGAGGGCGCCTGCAGCTGCCTCGCGCGCAGCCGGGGGCTGAGGACCGGGACCCTCGGGCTGAGACTTGACACTTCTGCTCCGGGCCGCCTGCCACTTAGCGTGGGGCTCCCTCTACCCGGCCCAGAGCCACGCGATTTAAAAAAAAAAAAAAAAAAAGCAGCCCTTAGCCCCCTCCTCCCCTTTCCTGCTCTGCGAGAACTCCCTCCCTCCCTCCAGCTCCGCCAGCCCCGGCGCCCCTGCCCTGGAAGCCGAGCGGCTCCGCTCGCATTTCGCCGCCGCCGCCGCCTCTCGCAGTGTTGCAATATAGGGGAGAAGCAGGTAAGGGGGTGGCTGGGGGCGCCGCGGGCCCGGAGGGGACGAGGGAGGGAGGGAGGGGGGAGCTGATCGGGGCCGGGGCTGTTTTCTTTGGCTTCCTTCCCTTGACCGTCCCAAATTGCAAGTAAACAATACGTCGCCTTAGATAATGCGTGAGTCCGAAACTACCCGAGGCCGGCCTGCGAGCCAGAGCGGAGGGCAGCCCGGGGCCGCCAGCTTTGTAGCGGTTCCTTGCTTACAAAAGGGTTCTTCTTGGAGACGGGGCTGGTGGGGACCCTGGAGAGGGCTGGGGGGGGGGGGCAGTTCCAGTTCCTAAAGGAAAGGCAGGGGCTGCTTAGATGAGAAGTGGTGTGTGCGTGGGTGGGGGCGATAGTCATGACTCCCCCCCCCCAACACAATTTGAAACAGGGACCAAAAAGCTCTAAGTGACCAGGATCCGGCATTGCTGATTCTTTTAAAAAAGAATTCCTCTTGGCTTATAAGTCTTTTGTTCCAATCCAGGAGAAATCCGGTGAATCACCTAATTAAAATCAAGACATGAATTAAGCATCCATTTTTGTACTACAAATGGCCAGCGCTACGTTTGTCCCTCCCTTGGTCTCCATTAAAAAACACCAGAGACGTTGTTAAAGGGGGGCAGATTTTGCCTCTAGCTGCCAGCTCTGCTTTCTATTTCACTGACTATCCCAGGACCTAAATTGCTTGGCTATGTAATTACTAGAGTATAAGCCTATTTAACTTAAAAGCTTTCTTTTTTTTTTTTTCCAACTCTAAATGAAACTTGATGAGGGCCCGTCCTTAGTTATCAGGGGAGTCAGTTTCTGGTCAGTCCTCTTGATTCATCTCTTTTAGATTTAATCAGCATTAAGGTATTGCTTGTCCTTAAGAGCTTTAGCTAATGGGGTTACTGGATGCTTTTCTCAGTGTAATGTTTCCTTTTCAAAAAAATATACATATATATTTACCTCTCACTAAAGATGGGGGCGGGGAGCAGCTTGGAATCTCCTCCCTCCCCCTCCCTTTTAAAAAAGGAATTCGGAGCGATTAAAACGTTGGGGGGGGGGGAACAGTTTAAAGACCTAGGGCAGGAAATGCAGATTCATTTGGGTCAGGGCTGAAATTGTAACAAAAAGCAATTCCTCGAGTAAATGCATCAGATAAATCAATTTACATAAAGGTATGATGCATTCGGATAAATGCAATGCTAATGGGTTTTAGAGCGGTCCTGGTTCCAGAGTCTCAGGGTTTTGTTACAGCTTAATTGGTGCAGTTCTTATTCTGGTTTATTGTGCGGTCACTGGACACACGTTCCGGGACTCTTTCGGAGGAAATGTGTTTAAAATCGGCCTATTTAAGGAACCGGGAGTCCTTCTTTCGTTCCCTCTCCCCGGTTCTTTACAGCATTGAAGTTGGGCTGGGGACAAAGTTCGCCCTCTCCCTTCTGAGGTATCAGCTGAATGTCTTGAGCAGATAGCTGGGAGTCTTGGGGGGGGGGGCCCACACTCTCGCCTTACAGAGGACAAAGACAAAACAAGCTGCTTAATTGGCAGTAAATAACTTGATCTTTTTATAGAATAAGTGACTGGAGAAACACCAGGACTTTATTGGACTCCGGATTGGAGGCAACAAATTAATCGGTTTAAGCTAAGCTTTATAAATTGATTCCTACATTATACCCCAGTTGAGAGAGAGAGGAGAGAGAGAGAGAGAGAGAGAGAGAGAGAGAGAGAGAGAGAGAGAGAGAGAGAGAGAGAGATGCTTAAAAGCAGTTTTTCGTGACATCAAGAGTGGCTTGAATTTAACTTGTGTGCCCTCTATAGTGCCTCCTCGCATATTATCTATACGCCCCCCCCCCTTCGGAGGAACAAAGCTCTCGCATTTAAATTGCTGATCAAGGGCAGATTAGCGAGACCAAAGTGGAGAGTGTTTGTACTGGAAGTTAACAGGCATCCTAAAGTTCAATGATCTATTATCCTTGCCTGTGTCCTGAAAACACTCATTGATCTTCAAAATGAAATGAGATTTGGAACAATAATGGGAGATGGCGGTCACCACAATGGCATGTGAAAGGTGCTGTTTAAAATACGAAAAACCAGTTTCGCAACTTTACACCCGGCACCCCCCCCCCTCGCCACCTTGCCTCCCCTCCTACCACCTCCATCTCCCCCTCGGCCTTTCCCTTCCTCCTCTCCCCTCCTCCCTCCTCCGCTCCCCCAACCCCGGCCTTGCCGAAAACCCCGAACTATTTGCAACTTGTGAATTGCAGCCTCACTTCCCAAGGCAGAGCTCGGGAGGGAACGTGGCTGCGGCGGGGCGGCCACCTCCAGCGGCCGTCGGCTGGCTCGCGGGGCTCGGCGGGGGCTGGGGAGGGGCCGGGCGCGGCGGTGGGTGGGTTTGACCCTCATTTGCTGGAGGCGGGCGGCAGCAGGAGGAGCGGGCGGAGGCGGGCGCTGGGAGGGGGGGAGGAGGAGGAGGAGGCGCCGCGAGGGGTGGAGCGCGCCACCGAGCCTAGCTCTCGGAGTTTTGACAGTCCCCGAGCTGAAATTGTCAGCGGCGAGCGCTTTGGAAAGTTGAGAGCAGCTCGTGGCCCCAGAACAAAGCTTGAGAAAAGTAAACAGGCGGCTGCTGCCGGCGAGGCTCCCTCCTTCCCTTCTCTCCGATCAGCCTCCTTCCCGCCCTGGCCCTGCTGCAGCTTCTCCTGCAGCCACTCCGGGGAGGGAGGAGGGGAGCGCACTGGCTTCAGGCGCCCTGCGATCGACTTCTAACTTTTGCATCGCCCTGTTTTGTCTTTCTCTCTCCCCAGACCATGGTGAATCCGGGCAGCAGCTCGCAGCCGCCCCCGGTGACGGCCGGCTCCCTCTCCTGGAAGCGCTGCGCAGGCTGCGGGGGCAAGATTGCGGACCGCTTTCTGCTCTATGCCATGGACAGCTACTGGCACAGCCGCTGCCTCAAGTGCTCCTGCTGCCAGGCGCAGCTGGGCGACATCGGCACGTCCTGTTACACCAAGAGCGGCATGATCCTTTGCAGAAATGACTACATTAGGTAAGTTGGCTGCCTTTCAGCCAGATGGGTGAGCCCAGCAGGAGCAAGGCCAGGGGTTACCAGGGGTTTGAGGAAGAAGCAGACATCTGTGGGAATCCATGACAGACTTCACTTAAAAAAACACAAACTCTCTAGTTGGCAGCATTTAAGGGACTCAAGAAAGCATGTGTTAATTTTACAGTACTTAATGCCAAACTAAGGTTAAAAACTCTGGTCTGGTGGTTAGGTGTCCAAGGTTGAGCACCCTTTGGATTATATTCTGAGTGTAGCCTCAGCTTGGGGTTCCGGTTAAAAGTAAGCGTGTCCAAAACGTTCAGTGCTTTCTCTGAGCTAGGCGGGGACTCCCATAGACGCTCAGAGACAAAAGGTTTACTTAAAAATAAAAGTGCAGTTAGTGAGGAATTATTCATCTCTAGTGATGGCTAATTATGATATTTACGTAAGCACTTTTCAACTTTTTTAAAGTAGACTGCTGTGACTCATTCTCAGTGCTCCTTGTGAGAAACACTGATTACCCATTGGTTTAAAGACTTGTGATGCTTTTTATAGTAAATAATAACATTATTATTATTAATAAAATGAAAAACGAGACCTAGTGGTAGTGTTCTTCATAGGCTGGCTGGAAAGGCTTGGCATACTCACTGTTGGTGTGTGGCTCTTGGTGGAGAATTTACGTTTTTTTTTTCTTTGAAGCATATTGAGGTTTGGGTTGTTGTTGCCATTTGTAGCGCTGCCCTTGATCCCCAAAAGACAGGATAGGATTATGCTAATCTAGCATTTTAAAGCGATGTATAGTCATATGTCCTTGTAAGCAGCCTTTTCCAAACGGCTTCAGGGCAGCTA
Organism: Micromys minutus; assembly: GCF_963924665.1. Lineage (NCBI taxonomy): Eukaryota > Metazoa > Chordata > Mammalia > Rodentia > Muridae > Micromys > Micromys minutus. The sequence continues at coordinate 75,222,001 of NC_137973.1, read as the reverse complement.
ATGGAAAGAATTCAGGAGGTCAGGTGCCTATAGGATCTTTTCAGGTGAACTCAAGCTACTTAAACTCATTAATTTGAAAGGAGGCATTTGAAGGATTACACATTTAATTTGAGTAAATGGTTTGATAGACTGACGCACATGAATGCTTCTAGGAGGTGTTCTGTTTCAACATCCAGTAATTAAAAAAAAAAAAACCACACACACACACACACACACCAGTACCACTGGAGGAAAAAATGCATGCTTTAAACTATTTCCTTCTATCTAAGTTTATGTTCTAAACCTTTGTACAGTGATGAGTAGAAAATCCAATTCCGTCTTCACAGAGCTGGAAAATCAGTGGATGGGGTATTTTATTCAAAGTTTAACCCTGATTCGGTTGATGTTATCTGTGGCTGCCGCTGCCCAGGATCCTAGTGCAGTGGGTGTGTTTGCCTCCGGTGGTATCAGAGCAAAATGAGGCTGGGTTATTCTGATAATGCAACCTGTACCCACTCTGCGGGCATCTACAGCCAGTCAAGTGAAAGAAACATGGGCGGGAGAGGACTTTTATTTTTAAATTAATACGGCTGCATTAATTTCGCTAAGTGTTCTTTTAGAAGTAAGTGTTGGAAAATCAGCGGGAGCTTGGGTGTAATGCTTTCTGGTTCTCTTCCCAAGCAATGCCATGAGCTTTGACAGTATTGTAATTAAGTGGAGACAAAAAGTGTGCTAAGAAAGGATGGTGGTTTGAAGTGGAAAAATTGACCATGCAGTTAAGATTTGGTGAATGGTGCAGTTTCGACTCTTCAAGTGTCTTCAAAGGAGAAAAGGCCTATCTTCACTTCTGATTACCACTAATTAACAGGAGATGGGTCCACTTGGATTCCCCTGGTACAAGTTTAGGCAAGTGGCTTCCTGAAAATGAAGTCCATTTCTTTCCTTAATCTTGGGGGCCAAATAATAAATGTTCTTTTGGTGTTCTCTTGGGGGTCTAGTAGAGGATACACATTCAGCCCTAACCCTTAGATAATCTTAAGAGTCTTGCTTCTTTCTGCCCCTGAACATGTGGACTGGAATTAGCCTTGCTCTAGAACGAGATGCTACTCTGAGAAACTTTTGTCTGCCCGGGAGAGACAAATTTCTAGTTCAGTGCCAAGTGGATCATGGAGAGCCGGCCAAGCCCAGCTTCCTGTCCAGCCCCACAGATACCTGATGTCATGATGTTTTCTGCCACTTAAGGAACCCAAAGGGTGGGAAATGAAGAATGTGCTGGCAGTCTTTTTCTTCCCACATACCCCTCTCCCAGACGCCCCCAAATCCACTTGTTGGGGAGCTTTCAGTTCTTCAGAGCTTGAGGATTGAGTGACCCCTTTGCTGGTCATCAGGTGAAGTGGACCCCTTTGTCGAGCTGGGACCACCCAGCTCTTATATTAAGGGGCTTTTACACTGTCTGACTTTGAGGGTTTTTCTTTTGTGGCTGTTTTTTAAACAACCAAAATCTGGCTAAAAAGCTTGGGGGGGGGGATGGAGAGGGGTGGTGTTTTCCCCCCATCCTCAACCCCCATTCCCTCCCCCTCTCCGTGGCCAAGTGTCGATTGGGCAGAGATGGGCTTCTGCCTCCTCTGCTCCAAGATCTCAGATAAAGCCGAGGCCTTGCTGCAGCGAATCTGCACAATTAAAAGCTTTAATTAGTGGCTCCTCCATTTTCTTAGTTCTGATGGGCTTTATCTAATGAGATCTGGTCTCTGGCTTAGATCTACTCCGAATGACGTGTCCGCAATGAATGAGAGCTTCGTCGCAAACAAAACATTTAATTAACAAAATTGGCCTCTAAGAGAGGGAGGGAAAGGCTGGAAGCGGGATGTAGAGAGGAGGGGGAGGGTGGATCTTAAAGGGGCCCACGTCTGCCTGACCCCTCCACCTTCCAGAAGTCGGGAACCTTACAGCTGCCCCCTCCCTTCCGCGGCTCCGGACCCCTCGGCTCCACCCAAGAGCCATCGAGTAGCTTTGCAAACTCCGGTTCTTCTCCCCAACACGCTTTTCTCTACCCCTTCTTCGGGCCGGGTGACTGGCGCGGAAAGTGCGCCAGAGGAGGAAGTTCGGACGTCGTCGGGTGGGGCTCCGGTCGGAGCAGGCGAGTGGGTGGGTGGCGTGCCAGGTCCACGGTGCGGGGCCGCGAGGGGGCGAGCGCAGGGCAGGAGCCGGCGCGGTGGCGCTGGTGTCCCCCGCTCCGCTCCGCTCAGGCGGTTCACGTGGCGTCCGCAGCCGCAGTGAGCTGAGCTGAGCTCGGGGTCGGGCGTGGGGTTTGAGGGTGGCCGGTGGTGGAGGGTGTGTTTGGGGAGGGGATTCGCGTTAGGCAAGGAGACGCCGCCAGGCAGAGAGTTCATTTCCCTGGTAATCAACAGCAAGCTGCTATATTCAGAGAATGCTGTCCCTTTAATTGAACAGGCTAGGTAATTAAATGGCACTTTTCCAATAGGACGTGCTAGGTAAATCTAATAGTTGGTTATTTAATATCACTTTGAAGTCTGCCCACTCAGGCACAATGACAGCACAGGAGCATGTGAACTATTAGCTAGGAAAAAAAAAAACCCAGGATCTCAAAAATTAATTAAATCGCATGCAATTTAGGGGGAACGTTTATCTTGATTTGTCATAACAGAATTAATTCAAGGCCTCCAATTCACTTGGGGGCAGATCTGTTACTCTGAATTAACCAAGCGTAATTTGGCTGATTTTTTTTCCCTCCCTCCCCTCTCTAATGCAGTGGTTGCGATTATGCACAGTCCCCCCCCCCCTTAGGTATAAATAGCTTCTGGTGCTTTTAAGGTGCTTGGGCTCTAGTTATTCCGAAGTACCTTTAATGGACTTGGCTCCAGGCATAATTTCTGGGTTGCATTTCTTTGTTACATTTAATATAGCTGGTGCAGAATTTAGATTAAATATAGGATCCTGCTGGAAAACCAATTGCTTCTAGATCAGTAGCCATGGATGTACATTTTTCTCCTCAGATAGGTTGCTGATATTTACTTGCAGGTACAAATGTGTAGCTTTCAGCCACGCTCTGGGAAATGTACCTCTCCAGTGCCTGGAAGCAGTTAAGAAAACACAGCCAGGTAGTGCTCTGTATTGCCTGTATTTTGCTTGAAGTAATAATGC
>NC_137973.1:75198860-75213860 GCF_963924665.1 Micromys minutus | reverse complement strand
CAAACACACACTCTCACACAGAGAAACACTCACACACACCCACAAACACACACACACAATCATACACACACACTCATGCATAGGAACACACACAAACACTCACATACACACACACACACACACACACAACCAAAAACATTTATCTGCAGATAGAGATTTAGCAAGCTTCTGAAGGCCTAGCAGGAAAGTATTAGATTTTTTTGTCTTCTGTAATGCATTTTCTTCTTGCTGAGGAGGAAAAGGAGATATTCTTGGGAAATTTTAACTGTTTAAAATCATGCTGCTGTGTGTATTAGAATGCTCGTATTTGCTCTTTTCCCTAGCTTAGGTTTATGGGGTAATTTAACATGTTTTCTTTATTTGGTAAGTGTTAATTACATGAGATTGTGCAGTTTTATTTAATTTACTAATGGGGAGAATACAGACTAACCATTTAAGAATCAGAATGTTAGGGTTTTTGTTTTTCTTAATTGCAAATTAGCCAGTTACCTCATGAGAGGTAGGGAGGCTTCTTTAAGGACTGCCGGCACCCAGAAGGACTTACAGGTTTTTATAATTTGATTTTTAATGAAGTTAGTCTATAGGATAGTGTTGAGAGAGCAATGAATGGGCAACATAAATATTTGAAGATACGCTTTTTGAACGAGAGGCAAGGCCATCTCTAATTACAGAAGGGCTACACATAAGATGGTAAATTCCACTCCCCCTGTTTAGTGTAAAAGCTTAACACATCCCCAAAGTGTGTTAACTTGCTATGTTGCTGGTTTTATGCTATTTCCTGACTTAGTCTCACACACACACACACACACACACACACACACACACACACACACACACAGATTTCCAGCTTATTCCAGCATGGGGAACACAGAAGGAGGGAGGAGACAGAGGGGGTTTAGATTGTGAAGACTGAACACCGGCAGTGGCTACAGAAGTAAGTAGGGGACACTGGGACGGTGAGCAGGACTCCGCCAGCACCTGACCAAGTATAATAAATATTTCTGTGAAGGGGTGTCAGGAGGGGAAGACGGTCAGTTTTGGTTTTTGTGTTTTACATCTATGGGCTTGCCTGTGTGGTACCTTTCACTGGGGGTCTCTGCTTCTCACACCTCGTTCAGGAGTTGTAGGGTATTCATATTGGGACACAAAATATGGTTCAGGCAATGGAAAGGAATCTGCTAGTGCATATTTTTTTAATGTCGGAAGCTCCCTTCCTCCTGATGCGGAGGGAGACAGGTGGCCTTCAGAAATTAACTGCACATGAAAGGCACAAGAAAATAAAACTTAAGGAAATGATCCTGCCGGGCAGTGGTGAGGTGCTGTGTTTTGGGGGTGGTGTTAATTAAGCACATTTCCCTGTTGGCACGAAGGTCTCACATTTTTGTCCTTGGTGCTCTGCTCACCATGAGCAGTCAATTCACAAGGTAGTTTTTGTAAACAAAGGTTCTGGGCTGAATGTGGTCCAGAGCGATATTAATGAGAGAGCAAGAGGGAAGAGTTAATGAAAACACACTTCCTAGCGGAACACAAACTGCCTTTTGGAGAATGCTTTAAAATGGTTTTCCCCGAAACCCCGTGGCGTTTTCTTTTCAATGGGAGAGGAGATGAGGAGGGATGACGAATAGTTCCATTTCAGTATTTTCTTTTCTCGTGTTCTCTGAGTTTGAGGGTTGAGAAAAATTCGATGTTTATTTCAGCCATTTTCCTCCCATTCACAGAACCAATTACATTTTAGTACATGATGCTCAGTAAATAAACTTAGCCATCTTCGGTCTTGCAAATAATGAATCGATTATCTGTATGACCCTTTGAAGGCAGCTCATTGTATGGGGGTGATTCGAACCTTTGCGTCTGGTTTTTAAACTTTTCTTCTCCTGAAGACTGTTTATGGTGTCAGGAACGTGGTGTTCAGTTACTGTGCGCAGCTTGGTTTTTATATATTCTGAGGAAGATAAATTTAAGGTTTTCAGTTGAAATCTCATATTGACTGAAGTCCAGATCCAGTGGTCTTTGAGGACCTACATAGTCTTGTGGCTTCTGTTATTTGGAGGAGAATTAGCTGGTCCCAAACCATGGTGTTTTCTGAAATATTAGAAAAATCAGAAATCCAGACTTATTTTTCCCCCTTTGTAGATAGATTCCTCCCCGCTTTGGAATTTTTCCCTTCCATTCAGAGGTGGAAGGGGACCTTCTAGAATTTTCTGTGCTTTGGTGGGAGGAAGATTTAGCAAAGCTTTCTAGGTTATGCATCACTTCAAGGTTCCCCGTGGTTACGTAATTGGTACTGTATACGTCTGTCCATTGTAAAGGACATTTGCTGCTCATTTATTAAATATGTTTGCTGGCTGCTGCTGCGTCTTAGCTCTGGACAGACAAATTACCTTTCTCACACCGAGCTTCCCCTCTGGGGAATTGAGCCTCCCCCACTCTAATTAGTTCAGATGTGGAGTTGTAGACTTGGGCCTTTGGTAAGTTAGGGGAAGGGTGACCCGAGAACTTCCCAAGATGTCCCCGTGTCACTTAGAGAAACCCCTCAAACCCTGATCTACATTATTCGGCGTTGGTGATTGCAAACAGCTTGTGTCTGTCAGCTGTGAGCTACCAGTTGTACACGTTGGAGCTAGGTTCTCAGGCTGGTTGCACATCACACAGAAATATGGGATTCCTACGCCTATAACATGTATGTAACATTAATATGACAAAGGAAGGAGACTGTGAAAAAAATGATTCTGTATTTGCATATAGAAATTGTCACAGGCATGCACTAGGGGAAGAAGCCAACATAGCTGAAGGGTTCCCACGAGAAGACGGCAGAATGACGCCATCTCATTCGTACCGTGTAACGGTTTTGTTACCCCTACTTTCAGTCATTTGTCACAGATGATACAACTGAGCCCACATAATCCAAAACTTCTTATGTAGGGATCTTACTCTGAATGGCCTAGGGTATTTTATTTTATTTTATTTATTTAAATTCCAAGATGTCCCTATGAGGGGTGACCTTCTTTTTGGAGAGAAACCCGCATTACCAGAGTTTGAGGCCGGTTTAGAAATCCACACCAGAACCTTCCATTTCCCATCTCATCCTCTCTGCTAGTAAAACATTCTGCTTCGGAGTGAGGCGAGCCCCCATCGAGTCTCAGTTGGGAAGGAATCTAATAAGAGAAGATTAGTGAACGAGGAGACGATGTCGTGTTTGGGTTTTAATACCTCTCAAGTTGAGCACGGTGGCTAAGATGCCCGTTTTTTATGTCTTGCAGGTCTGCTGAGAGGTCAGAGTATTGCAGAGTGCGTGCCTTCATCTCAGACTTGTTCATCACAGGTGGATCCCGTGTGTCCGCAGTAGACCAGTCACCTTTGTAGTCACCACCATGTCATCGCGCCCCCTTTAGTCTTGAGTGCCCTTCCTGCATTTATTGGTGTATTAAAATGACTGAATATGAACATTAAGGACTCCATGAACCTGGGCTAATGGGAGACGGTAGCGAGAATGAAAAAAAGATCCACCGAAGGACATCTAGGGGGGGAGGGTGCTTGGGGGGAGGGAAATGACTAATGAAGCTAATTAAAAGAAGCATCACGAACCTGCTTTCTACCCTCATTAACAATTAGCAGGGCACCGGCCAGAGTGTGCGCCCTGTTTTACTTTATCAACATTCTGTTTGCTCTTTGTATATTTAAGTGTTGTAATGAGATGTGTTTCAGTCAACCTGAACATGAGTTAAAAGGAAAGAGATGTGGCTTTTGTGATATTCTATCACAAACACTTTTATTGTATCTCTGTAAAATACAATGTATGTATGCATGTGAGTGTTCTTGTCCTGATGTTGCTCCGCCCATGACAAAGGTTAAAAAAGAAAAGAAAAAAAAAATGAGGCTCACAGCCAACACTATGTAGAAATCCCCCCCCCCCACACTTCTAATTTGCTGAATGAAGAAAAAAAAATCTTTTATTTGTGATATTTTCAGAGACATTTGCTCTAGTATGGTGTATTTAAATAATAAAAACTTAAAAGAAAAAATATTCAACAGAGTTTGGGTTTAAACGCTGCTTCTTCTCTTGTGTGTTTTGAAAGGATTCGTGGTATTCTTGTTGTCTGTGGCAAACGTTGAAATTTGGAGTGAGGAATAATGGGCTTTATACCTGGATTTAGCTCCAGGCTTATAAAGTAGTCATCGGATTATTAAAGTATGCTGTTGTGAGCCAGGAACAGGTCAGCAGTACTTTGCATTGGAGTCTTTGCTGTGTAAACTGGAGTACTTGGGTGGTTCATTAGGAAAGCCTTGGGTTTTGGTCACGGGCATGTTGAAAACCACAGCACAACTCACATCAGTTGTGGTAGCCTTTGAGCATCACATGTGGATGTGAAGTCCCATTGGTTTAGAGGCTCCACAGCTCCTTCTGACTTTGCCTGATAAGCCAGGATTCTTGACCTGTAACCTCGTTCCTTTGCATCTTCTTCTCTGACTTGTCTTTTTCCTTGTGTTTACTAGGGGAGGATCCATGTCTCCTTCAGTCTTGAGGTAGTTGCTGGCTCCTAGTTGCTAGTCTTAAGAGTCTCCACCACAGTGCCAGCAGTGGCCACATAGGCTCCTAAGGAAGGTGTGGAGCCTCACGCTTCAGTAGCTATGCGGTTCCTACTGGACCCAGTAGACGCCAAATGGCTCTGGGTGCCAGGAGCCTGGCTGGTTACCTCAGCTCTCCTCACAGGCTGCCGATGCGGAGAGCATTCAGGCTGCTGCTTCTAAAAATGGCCTTTTGTTTGAGCAGAGTTCCCGATGAAGACCCCGTCTGAGAACAGAAAGGGATATAGACTGAGCACGCTCCACCACCTTCCTGCGTCTATAGATCCCAGGCCAGGAGGAACAGTCAGTTGTTGAAACTGCAGACCTCCAGGAGCATGTAGAGGCAGATTGTCGAAGGGAATCATTTTGTCAGCGCTTCATGCAAAGACAAAATGCAAGGAGAATAACACAAGATAGCAAAATACATGAACACACAATATCTCAGATGAATCCCTGGATTGTTTCTCTAAACTTGTTCTTATTCTAACCACCACCCTCTTTCCCCCATAAGGTACTTTCTGCAAGAATTTGGCCCATTTTGGGAAAGGAGGGGGCTGTTGTTCAGAGGAGTGCAGACATCTACATTTTTAGCAAAAGCTCTCATGTCTCGTATAGCGTAGAAATTTAAAGACCGTGGCTAATAACTTTCAGCAATACAGTATGGCATTCAGGGGTGGGGAGGTCAAAGGTCATTACCGCCTTTTAAATAAACTATTATATGGCTAGCTCCTCGAGCACTGTGGCATATTTCCTAACGAGCTTCTAAAAGCATTTCTTAAGTTGCAGACCTATAAGATTACAAATGTCACTCATGTTAGTATAATCCACATGCAAGTGAGGAAGCCTCCTCTTTGATGTGCTAAACTAGAGAAGGGCTAATGGAGCTATGGACATACAATAGAACATATTTAAGTAGTCTTGCTTTAGGTAAAACACTTTCTCGAAACCAGAGGCATTTCAGACAATAAAACCTGGCTTTAATGGGGATGCTTGATGTGGATAGACAGCTACTAAAAACACTCAGGTTTATTCTGATGTGAGTGGGGATTGTGTGTGGTTCCTCCCCCAACCCCAATGAATGTTCCTCTGGAGGGGGGGCTGTGCTTACCTACCTTTTGTCCATTGTGTTTGTGATGTGGGTGTGTGTTCTTTTGAAAGGACTTCCTATGAACCACAGCACACAGCAAGACAGGCCCCAGTCTTTACAAGTGAGCACAATTAAAAGCGAGCATTACGGAGCCTTGCTAAACTCCTGATAAAAAATTATGTTTATGATACATATAAATGTCTCAATCATGCAAATTGTCACTCTTGCTAATGGAACAATTTTGTGAGAAGATTGTCCTGTAAAGGGGTTTAATGTTGGGTTTTGTTTGTTTTTGTTTTTGTTTTTTTTTAACTTACCCGTCTCCTAGACTTACACATTCTGCAAAGCCTGAGATCCTGAAGACATTCCAAACCAAATCATGCCCCACAAGAACCTGTTTCCAGCTCTTCCTGATTTCTTGGGAAAGAGTTTAACTCAGATTGTTGTATCTTATAAACCTCAAAGAGAGGAGATTGTCACATGGAAATGAAGCCCGTGAAATTGCCAGCCTCTTAATATTAACTATATTTAAATTCTTTCTGATGCCCTTATTCACACTGATATTTGAAACAACTAATCGTATAAAATGAAGCTCTTAAATTAAATGCTTTTAAATGTCAATATCGTAAGATTCTAATGCACAGCCCTGGTTACATAAAATATTTCTTAGGGTCAATAAATTATGGAACAAACAGTGGGTCCGAGAGCTATTTATCAAGGGCAGAGGGAAGAGTCCCCATGTAGCTTAAATAATTGTCCTGAATTCAGAAGTGGTTGCCGGAAGAGACTTTCCTGGGATGGGGGTTTGTTCCCATCTTGGGCGCTCACCACCTCACCCTCTCTTTGGGAGGCTTTTGCAAAAACACAGATCATTTACAAGTTAATGTTCATCTTGGTTTTGTTACTGGGACTCACCTATTGTCAGTCCAGCCAAGTCACAGGAATGCTTACTCCAGTTAAGAAGCAATTTGTTTCCACGAAACTGCAATTAAAGTATTACCAAGCAGCCATTTTAGATTGGCAGTGCTCTGAAGGCTTGTTAAACAGCCAGCAACTCCCACTAGCCGAGGCTGGGATCTGACATGGGGAAGAAGAACACCTTCACCTAAGAGATGCCAATGTTGGCCACCTTCTGCTCCTATCGTACACGTGCGGAGAGCAACAAGTCAGGGCCAATTTTTGGAAGGGGAATTTGTGAACTCGCCTCAGGTGAGCACGATTTTAAGTTGCACGGGGCACGCTTGTGCAGATAGATGTGCAGATGTGCACATGCATTCTAGAGGGAATGGTTTCCAGTTCAGATTGATTCTGCTGAGAACGGACTGCAACTCAGAGGTCTCAAGCCAATAACACACTACAGGTCCTGACATGTTACAGCTGTGTAAACAGGGCCATTCGCTCCTCCTAAATCACAATAATAAAGCACAGGATGAAAAATCCATTGATTCTGTTATAAGTTCTTTGAATGACCCTGGGAAGTTGTTTAAGGGCTCAGTCAGAATGGACAAGCCAACAAAGTTCCCACTTTCCCAACCTCTCCTCAGAAACTGCTGGGGGTCTGAGTGGCAACAGCTGAACAACCCACCCTGACCTGCTGGGGAGAAGCAGAGAGGGCCCAGAACTTCTCTTGCCCAACTATAAAGCCAGGGTTTGCCAAGTGCAGAAAGGTTTCAGAGAATAGGCAAGACATTGACCGAAGAACCTCAGACATGGTGTATTTCAGAAGTTGTGTTTTAAGGTGGAGTTAGTGCTGAATTTTAACCAGGTTAAGGACAATCATTAGCTAGTCCAAGCAGGTGTCTCACCTTCCTTCAGCCCAGACAGATCTCCCTACCCGGAACGAAAAGTTTATGACTTCAACTTTCCCCAAAACCATTTCCCTCCTTATATAATTTCCCCTTGTGTTGTTTGAGCTATTTTTCTTTTTCCTCTTTGAGAAAACGCTAAAGATGTTTTTTTTTGTTCCCCTAAATTAATTGTTCATTTTGAGTGACTTGTCTGTTTTAGAAACCGTAAAGCAAAAGGATCTCAGGACAAACTGAATTTCCAAATGAAGATTAATTATGGAAGCTGGAAAGGGAAATTGATCCAGCCGTTGCTCGCCCTCCTCTTTAGAACTTTGCTGGAGATGGGTGTGTCAAACTTTAAACATTCCTTTAAGGCTTCTGATTCAATTTCTGTTGTTAAACTAACAGTTGCCATAAACCTTGCGTGTCTCACTGAAATACTTCCTGTGCGAATTCTCTCGCTGTTCTAACATTTATGGTAAAGGAGTATGTATGCACTCTCGACAGCCTACAAGGGAACCCTCATATTCACTATCAGTTTGATGTGGTAGGTAGGCTTGCTTGTTTTGTAAGCTGGGTAAGACAAGGCTGTGGCTCTTTAGCCCAGGCTGGCCCCAAACTCCTAGGGATTCTCCTGCCTTAACCTCTGACATACAGGGATGAGAAGTGTGTGACACCATGCACCGTGCCTGGCTTGCATTACTGGGTTTTATAGATGAGTAATTCGAGGTTCCAAGAGGTCACTAAAGAAGCAAGCTTGGGAGGCTAAGATGTCAGAGTGTGGAGCACGTCCTCAGCAATCAATGTTTATTATAGTGCTTCTCAGATGTGAAATTAATGGTAAGAAAAATCTATAATGAACGGAGTATCAGACTTTATGTAAGCGCAGGATCAGGTGCTGGAGAGATGGTCCAGTGATTAAGAGCACTTCCTGCTCTTTCAGAGAACCTGTGTTCTGTTCCCCAAACCCGGAATCATTTGCAACTTCAGCTCTCCTTCTGTCTTCTGGCCTCTGCTGGAAACCCAATACACATGGCATATGTATATACAGACACTCCCCACACATACACATACACACAAACACACACAGACATACACAGACACACACAAACACACACAGACATACACAGACACACACAAACACACACAGACATACACAGACACACACACAGACACACACAAACACACACAGACATACACAGACACACACACAGACACACACAAACACATGCATAGACACACCCCCCCACACACAAACATACACACACAGACAAACACATGCACAGACACAGACACACAAGCAGACATACACACAGACACACACAGACATAGACACACACCGTTTACATAAAAGTTAGGTTTAGGATGAATACATCTTTCCACCCTGTCTCCAGCACAGTGGTGACCCATTTTCTGTCTAAACTCTAGGCATAGGTTGTCAGTTTCTAACAGCAACACACTTCATCCTATGGCCTATAACTAGTTTCTTTTTTCCTTAAAATATTAAAATGTCGTGTTTTATCTTTTGCCAACTTGAAATATTAACTGGTGTAGATTGCCTGCATGTTTTAACTTTGCTCTAAGAGAAATATCTTTTTGACTATTAAGAAATTTCAACCACCTTATCAAGAATGATTAAGTATAAATTCATAATGACTCTGACCACAGATTGTTGCTGAAGAAAAGAACAAGACTTTAGGAATCACATTTAGACAGCGAGACAGGTAAATATATTCCAGGCGAACTAATAGACGATGTTTTAAAAATCTTCAGATGAACTTAGGCGCTCAAGCCATGTAAGAGGTCAGACAGTTATCTATGTCATGTGTAGGAGATATGTACACACATGAGCTCACATGTACCGTCTCACCCGGTATTGTCTTAATAGATTCTCTGCTTTATTATTTAGTTATTTAAGACAGGTTTTCACTATGCAGAGCAGATTGTTCTCAAACCAAGAGACCCACCTGCCTCTACCTCCTAAATGCTTAAAGGACTAAAGGTGTGTGCCACCACACATGGCCTTCACTGTGTTTTTGACACAGTGTTTCCAATGAGATAGGCTAGAGCAAGATGGACACCAAGTCCCAGGGGTCCTCTCCTCTTTGGCTCCCCCGCTGAGATTACAAGCCTGCATCGCCACCCTTGGTGGTTTAAGTGCTGGGGATCCCAGCTCAGGACTTCATGGTTGTGCAGTGAGAGGAGCGCTTTAACCCTGTTTTAGTTACTGTGACCAAAGCAACTCAAAGAAGAAAGGATTGGATTAGCTTATTGCTCCTGCCCGCCACACTGGAGCTGGCGTAGCCCAATGGCAAAAGCAGAAGCCAAGGCTGATAATAAGTTCGTCCTCACATGGGAAGCAAGAGGGCAGGAAACAGGTGAAGCTAAAACTCTAACCAACTGCGGTGACCTGCATCTTCCAACAAAGCCCCATCTCCTGAAGGTTTCGTAAACATCCCAAACAGCGCCATCAACTGGGGACCAAATGTTCAAATATGGGAGCCAGTTTCTTTTCCAAGCCAGTATACTCGTTCAGCCATCTCTCTGGCTCAGAGTTGAGTTATTGCAAAGCCAGGCCTAGTAGCAGATACCTGTAATCTTAGCACTCTGGAGTCGGAGGCAGGAGAATCAGGGGGAGCAAGACCAGTTTTGACTGCATGAAATTCTGTCTCTAAGTAAATAAATAATAAATTAAAAAGTCATTGTGTATTTATATAAAAGACATATACACACAGACAATTTTATGAAAAAATTTTACTTGTCTTAGCATATGTGAAAAGCATACACACGATGAAAAAAACAATATTTGTGTTTGCTGTTTTAAGATAGAAGAGCACTGAAGTATTCAGATGGAACAGATTATACTTTTAATTACATCCAAACAGAATTCTAAGCTGATTTTTAAAAATTTGTTGGCTGTTGTTCCTATTCTCCCATTAATTGCTAGAGTCCAAAAAGATATCAAGATTTGTAAATAAATTACTGTAACACACCATTAGATCCAAGTTGCTTTCATTACAAAGAGCAGAATAGTTAAGGAAAAAGGAGGTCCATTTTAATAAAACATTCTTTTATGTTGTGGTCGGCCAAAAAAGATTTCTCTTACTTTCAGATATATAATATATATTAGAAGATAGAAGATTATGTATATATAGGCTATCAATGATGAATTTGCTGCCAAAGCTCATTACCCCAACACCCATAATCCTTCCTTCCTTCCTTTCTTTCTTTCTTTCTTTCTTTCTTTCTTTCTTTCTTTCTTTCTTGTACTATTTCACAAGCCAGTGACTCTTTGCAAGTTATCTATTTAATCTTTTATCCTATTAGGACAACATAAGATGAAAGTTAGACAATAGATATTTATTTCACCCTGGAGACTAAACTGCCCTTCTTCATGGATACAGATGGCTATATAGATATCCTCCTTAAGTTGGAAAGTTCCGGAAAATGTGCATAAGAGACTATACTTAGAATGAAGAATATCAGTAGTCAATATCAAGACAGTATACACTTATTACATTGCTTTATTTAATGTGTATGTGTAGTGCCCACACATTTGTATAAGTACTGTGTGGATGTCTGGTGCTTGCAGGGGTCAGAAGAGATCATCCAACTTGCTAGAACTGGATTCACAGACAGTTGTTAGACATCATGTGGGTGCTGGGAACTAAACCAGGGTCCCTTTCGAGAGCAGCAGGTGCTCTAACCAACTAAGCCATCTCTGTAGCCCCACTGTGTGCCCCACTGTGTGGCCCCACTCTTGTGTGCCTCTTTATGAATTATACTCTTTAAGCAGGAAGTCTAGTGTTGTAAGCAGGGTTTGCAGCTGGTAGAGAAACAACAGCTCTCCTGCTCCTAACGGATTCCTGATCCTGTTCTCCATGCGTGGCCTCCGTTTTTTTTCTACAAGTACCTTCTCTCCTGGTTAGTTTTACTTGTTTGGTTGGTTGTTTTGTTTTTTAGTTTGACACAGATTGCCTGTAGGCAAGTCTGTGAGGATCTCCTGAACAGTGACCGAAGGAGGAGGGCCAGCTCACTGTGGGACATGCCACCCCCTGGGCAGGAGGTTCTGGGTGACATAGCAGGCTGAACAAGTGAGGAGCAAGCCAGTAAACACGATTGTCCCTCCCCTTCTCCCTTTCATGATGGACTGACTGTAATCTGAGGCAATCCATTTCATTCCCAAGTTGCTATTGGTTGTGGTCCTCACTAGAAACCGTTTAGGGAAGACACCTTCTGCAGCAGAACCTGCCTATGTAAGCAGCTGCTAAGCAGTGTTTATTGGCTTTCTTGGGGGAAAGGGTGTGCAGAGTTAGAGACTTAAAGAATTTAGAATGTATTTTCTTAAAACTCTCAGTTATGGAGAAATATAGTTCCTCCCCTCTTACTCTTCTCTCATATAATACATCTCAAATGTGGCCTCTATTTTTTTTCCTCCCTCCTTCCCTTCTTCCCTCCCTCCCTCCCTTCCAGCCTTCTTCCTTCCTTCCTTCCTTCCTTCCTTCCTTCCTTCCTTCCTTCCTTTCTTTCTTTTTTTCTTTCTTTCTTTTGTTCTGGTGTGGAGTTTGATTTCTAATATAAAATTTGAAGAACTCTGTCTCTAGAATCCCTTTATTTTACATGCAGATGGCAAGTTAATGAATCCATTACTGTGCATTTTATCCAGCTCTGGACACATTTGTGACATATTTCAAAACAAAATGGGGTCAGGCAGTTGGTTGGTTGAGCCTGGTAAGAACTGGGCACTGAGCTGTGTAACTCGTACCTCCTCAGAAAAGGTACCTTACTGTCCTTGTGTTGGTAAAGACCACAGAACCTTCTGTCTCCTAAGGTATGTGACCAGGCCCCATCCTAAGACTAATTCAGAACAATTTCCCTTGGGTTCACTTTGCTAGTGCGGGCATTTGTGTATCGTCACGTTAGATTCTCTTTTTTCCACCGTTCCAGCCAGAAAAGGGGCAGCACTAGCTGTGTGACATGTTGTGAGGATTCATGGTGTATGTGATTGTAGGGGATGCTTTGCTTCCTCTGGAGGAAGGTTCCACTCCTTCATCTTTTATCCCAAAGCACATAATAAAGCACATATTGAACTGCTGTGTGCAAAAGGCCCTGAACCAAGTCAGGAAACACTTGGAATCCAATTCTGGTCCTGAAGGGAAGTCAAATGGCAACTCTGATTAAATTTGTCTTTCTAATCAAATATTAGCCATGGGCTAATCATTTAATCTCAGTGCCTTATTTTGCCCATCTGTTAAATAGGAATTTACCAATAGCAGCTGTATTTGCCAGTGCATTACATGTAACTCATTAAAGGAATCAATTCTTCTCTAGTCCGAGGATAATACTCTTTGGATTCTGAATATGGACACTAGACAATACATTCTCTGATTTAAGATGTACTTATAAGGCCTCTCATCCACTTTAAAAATGGTTTTAACCGAATCCTTGGCATGTCTGCTTCAATGTGTGAATGTGTCATGTGTGGGGGCGATATTTAATCCAACACAATGGGGAACACTCAAATGATTTATTTGGGGTTTAAAATGTATTATGCAATTTTTAAATTCAAGGTAAATGATGCTTCTGTTAGGCAGATATTTAGGCAAATATTAGGCTAAATTTGTGATTCAATAAATCCACACCAAATGGTTGATAGAAGATGCTCAGGAAACGTTTGAACTGTGGAACAGGCATCATTTGTATTCCAGCAGGCGACTTGCTACTTTGAAGATCCTACCATTCCCACATAGCAGCGGGGGTGGGGGTGGGGGGTGGGAGGTGGGACAGGAAGTAGAGGGATTGGCCACAGTTAGTCTTGGTGAGGTTAAGTAACTAGGCCAAGGTCACACAGCAAGAATGTATGGGCAGAGGCAGCTCTTAGGCCAGAGCCTTATCAAGGTTACCACCGTGTCCTACAGAAGAACAAATTGGGGGCAGAGCTTAAGCACAGCATCTGTGGGTCAGGTAGTCTACCACAAAGTTACTTGGTTGGTGCTGTGCATTTAAATCCACACAGATTCTGAATAATGAGAATGCTTGGTTGTCTGGAGGAAACATAGATCTAACTATTTCACATTACACAGGAGAAAAAAACAGTTGTGTCCTCTTGGTCCTTTTCCATAAAAGGATTGAACATGGATTTTGCACTACGTGGCTATGGGTGGGGAGGGGGAGTTATCGGATAACCAAATAGTTAACAGTCATAGCTCAGGACATCACTGATGGGTGTCCAAGCCTAACCATGAGTGGTATCATGACGATGGTGAAGTTTAACTCTGTGAGTCTCTGCTGCTTTTATGTGGAACAAACTGGGGGAAATGTCTGACTAATTCTTCACTTTATGTAGTCAGTTTGGTTGTATCTTCTTCTCCGTCTTCTTCTTCTTCTTCTTCTTCTTCTTCTTCTTCTTCTTCTTCTTCTTCTTCTTCTTCTTCTTCTTCTTCTTCTTCTTCTTCTTCTTCTTCTTCTTCTCCTTCTCATTCTCCTCCTCTTCCTCCTCCTCCTTCTCCTCCTCCTCCTCCTCCTTCTTCTCCTCCTCCTTCCCTTCCTTTTCCTCCTTCTCTTTCTCTTCTTCCTCCTCCTTTCTTCCTTCTCCCCTTTCTTCTCCTCTTTTCCTCCTCCCTTTTCCCCCTTCTTTCCCCTCCTCTTCTTCCTTCCTTTTACATCATAATTTAGAGAGTTAGCAAACCTCATTAGCACTGTTAAAATAATGTGACCCAAGCTCTGGATTGAGTAGCATAGTTTTTCTTTACATTTTCTAAAGATGTCCCCGGTCGTGAGTCATCCTAGTTTATCAAGTGAGCTTCGCTGGGTCTGGAGCTATTTTTCCCCTTCATTTTCTGTGAGACAAACCTTTGGCCACAGTGCATTTTAATTTCATTTGACCCACTTTACTTCATGTGTTGAGTAAGTACAATCTCTTCTGAGTTTCCCCATGGCCTTTGTGTGGAAACAAGATGAGGACCATGGGTGTTTATAAAACGGCTCCTCCAGTCCTACTCCAGCTCACCAGGGTGACAGTAGGCGAGAAAGAGATTCCAGGGGCTGGGGAGATGGCCCTGCAGGCAGCATGCTTGCTGAGCACACCCTATGGACTGAGTTCGGAGCCCCAGAGCTCATAGAAATCATCTGCAGCATACAACTGTGTGAAACTGAGAAATGGAAAACGGGAGGCAGAGACAGGAGAATTGTTAGGACCTGGGGAGCCCCTTAGCTCAGTATTTGCAGAAATAAACAATGAGATAGCCTGGGGTAGAAGGTGTGAGCTAATAGCTGAGGTTGTCCTCAGACCTCCACACAGACTCCATGTCAAATGTGAATGGTACACATAGAAAAGAAAGAGATGAAAAAAGAAAGAAACTTAGATTCCAGGGTAGTGCTCATTGACACATCAACACAGGTTTTGATTTGTAAGCTCTGTACCTGTACATGGTGCCACCTCCTCTAAGGAGCCTTCCTGGATTTCCCAACTACATTGTAGACTCCTCTATGGAATCCTCCATTGTCAAAACAGAATATTAGTTCCTGGAATTGAAATCATGTCCCCGTTCGTTTCCTCAT
>NC_137973.1:75121360-75193860 GCF_963924665.1 Micromys minutus | reverse complement strand
TCCTGATGTCAAATGGGTAAAAGGTGTGGTGACCTCAGGGCAATACCACACCCAGCCAAACTTCCACCTGGTAAAAAACAATTAAAGAAAAGTTTAGGGACAGGTGTGATGGGACACTCCTTTAATCCCAGCACTCAGGAGGCAGAGGCAGGTTGATCTCTGAGTTCAAGGCCAGTGTGGTCTACAGAGTGAGTCCCAGGACAGCAAAGCTTAGGCAGTAAAGGAAACCACTGAAAACAATTGGTGAAAATGTGCTTCCAGCCCTAGGAAGGATTAGAACTTGTCAGCTTCAGCCACATGATTCTAGGTTTACAGACAAGGACGTAAGAAAGGTACTATGGAATCTTCCTCGGTAACTAAGAAAAGCCACTGAGGCCAGGCATGTACAAGAGGTGTCCCTGCATGGAGCTATAAAGGTGACGTCTGGATTGCTTTGGGAACCCTAAGATGTTGGAGATCTCAGAGCCATGGGATACCTGCCAAGGAAAGCTGCTAACAGAGAGTGGAACCAGACCAAGAGAATGAAGTTTATTGCAGTCAACACAGCTGAAAGGAGTTGGAGATCTGAAGAGCACGTTGACATCAGACACAGAGATGGAGAGTTTGGAGTTTGCCCAGATGATTTTCTGTCTTGCTTTGGTCCAATTTCTTCACTCTGGTCCAGTGTATTCCTCAACTGTATCACCTCCATTTTGGAATGGTAATGCATGTCCTGTGCCCTTGTGTGTTGGATGGATGTGATCTGCTCTTTGGCATGTCCTGTGCCCTTGTGTGTTGGAAGGATGTG
This sequence comes from Micromys minutus, assembly GCF_963924665.1. Lineage (NCBI taxonomy): Eukaryota > Metazoa > Chordata > Mammalia > Rodentia > Muridae > Micromys > Micromys minutus. The sequence goes on along the minus strand of NC_137973.1, from coordinate 75,193,073 downwards.
ATCTGCTCTTTGCTTTTGATTTTCTAGAGGATTAGAGTTAGGAGATTACCATGAGCAGCAAGGACCTTGAACTGTGGACTTTTAAACAGTGTTGTGACTGTGACAGACTATGGGGACTTTTGAAGTTGGACCAACTGTATTTTGCATTAAGATAGGGCTATAAGACTGTGGGTCTCAGGGAGTGGAATTCCATGGTCTAAACGAAAATGGCACCCATAGGCACATAGGGTGTGGCATTATTTGAAAGAATTAGGACCTGGTTGGGGGTAGGTGTGGCCTTGTTGAAGGAAACGGTGGGCTTTGAGGTTTCAGAATATCAAGCCAGGCCCGGGAGCTCACATTCTCTTTCTGGTTCCTGCAGTAATAGACGTAGAACTCAGCTCCTTTCTCCAAGGACATGTGTGTATGTGGCCCGCCATGCTCCCTGCCATGCTCCCATGCCACTAAACTTCTGAACCTGTGAGCCAGCCCCCAGTAAGTGTTTTTCTTCCTATGAGTTGACATAGCCAGGGTGTCTCTTCACAGCGGTAGAAACCCTAAGACAGCACATGAAAGAAAAAGGAAAGAGATAGCAAGTGTTCTAGACAGAGGACACCGGAAACACCGAGTAAGAGATTTGGGCACTTCTTGACCTGAGCCTGAGCTGCAAAGGGAGAAAGCCTCCTTGGGAAGGTGGACAGTGAGGAGGCATGGCTTGAAGGGCCTGCAAACAGAAGTGCTCAGGTAGCACTGGGGGGAGAGCAAGAAAGCAGGGCTTCAGAGGAGATGAAGTCAGATCAGACAGACAGCCTTCTACAGCCTGCTGAGGAGGCTGGCCTTAACCCTAGGGCAGTGGGACTGTGCTGATGTGGCCAGATTTCTGCTTTAACTGTTATGCGGATGGTGATTACAGCAGGCAAGGCTGGAGGCAGGAAGACAGGCTCAGAGAGTGACAGTAATCAGGGAAGAGACAGTGGTGACACAGAGGGGGTGAGAGCCATGGGAATACAGAGATTCCCTTAGCTTGCTAATGCCACAGATGATACTTGGCAGGGCTGAGAGATTATGGGGGTTGGGAGGAGCAAGGAGTGTGTGTGGGGGGGAGGGGGTTAAACTGTAGGCTGCTCTGACCTTCACATCTTGACCACTAGGATGGAGAAAGACGTTCTAGGGCCAATGTGATGCCGCCTTTTTCTGGACCCTTGGTTGCAGTAGGGCCATGTCTCCAAGGGGACATCAAAGACCTAGACTTTTCAACATGTTTGTTGTACAAGAATTTTGAGTTGACTCAACCTGGCCTCTTATGTTTTCTAGTCACTAAACCTAATTATTTTCCAAGCAGTGATCAGTCAGTTCAGAGTTTCCAAAAGACTCTGTACAATCCCCAGTGCCTTCCACTAGATCCCCAAGAGGCAAAGAGGCACGGTGTTAGTGAAAATCACAGGGGAGTCCTGTCGTGTGGGCATCAGCTACACAAGAGGCAGTTGCTTCCCTCTTTGCAGCAACCCTCGCCTTCCTCATGGTCACTGTAATGATTTTTAAAAATTTATCGAGAGGGTGATGCTTTGGCGTACATCACAGAGAAAACAGATGCACAGATAAATGATATACGTAATATCATTTCCTATAATTAGATTCAGCACCTTGAGTTTATTTTTTTGTTGTTGTTACTTGTTTGTTTGTTTGTTTTGTGTGTGTGTGTTTAAGTCGGGGAAACACAAATCACAAGCAAAGCAGAGATTCATTTCTCAGGCCACCCCCCACCCCCAGGCTGTGAGTCATCTCAGAGGAGTCTTGTGTGAGGGCTGGATGATTTGAATGAGCTGAAGTGGTGGTGTTCTTTGAGGTGTCCGGCACACACCCTCCTGCGGATCTCTTCTCGTTTTTTGTTTTTTGTTTTTGTTTTGTTTTTTTTCCCCATGTATAGTCAGCCTAACCAGACACAACAGAAGGCAGACTTTACTTTTAGCTTCTATAGCTGTGATCTTGTGGTTTGTCTGGTTCAGCATTCTGCAGAGAGACAGAACTCATCTTGAGCTCCAGCTCAGCCACCTCCTTGGTCACACTGTGGTGGTTTGAATGAAAATAGCCCTCCCAGGGAGTGGCACTGTTAGGAGATTCAGCCTTGTTAGAGTAGGTGTGGCCTTGTTTTAGGAAGTGTGTCACTGGTGGGTAGGCTTTGAGGTCTCAGAGGCTCAAGCCAGACCCAATGGCTCACTCTTCCTTCCTGCTGCCTTCAGGTCTGGATGCAGAACTCTCACCTCCTCTCCTGCATCCTGTGTGCATCTATGACACCATCCTCCCCACTATGAAGACAACAGACTAACCTTTGAACTAATAAATCAGCCCCCATGTTTTCCTTTATAAGAGCTGCTGCGGCCAGGTGTCTCTTCTGAGCAGGAAAACCCTAAGACAAGCATCATATGGTATTCTGACAAGTTCTAAGTAACACCTTTATAAGCCTTAGTATTCTGATCTGTAAAATGGGTATAATATGGCACCTATACCACGAGGTAATAGGCAGCCGTTCAGTCGTTAAGGACATGAGTTCTGGAGCAGACAGTGGGACTTTCTCTTAATTCTGCTCTTTGATAACTACGTGGTTTGAGTGAGGATGACTTACATAGATTTATGTATTTGAGCACTTGGTCCCCGGGTGATGGGGCTGTATGGGAGGTTTAGAAGGTAGGGCCTTGCTGGAGGAATTACGTCATTGGCGACGGACTTAGAGAGCTTAAGACCTCGCTCCATTTCCCCACTTAGTTTCCGGCTCACAGTTCAAGATGAGCCCCCAGCTTCTTATTCTTGCTGAGCATGCCTTTGTCCGGGCCTCATGAACACTAACCCTCTGGAACCATAAGCCAAACCAAACTCTTCCAAAAGCTGCTTCACGCGTGGTATTTTACTACAGCAAGAGAAAAGTAACTAGTACACTAATTCTGTGGCTTCGTAGACGACACTTCACCACTCTGAGCCTCAACTTTCTGCCTATAAAATGGGCACAAACATGGGGCCTGCCACAGTGGGTTGCCAGGAATTAAATAAAAACAATCTTTATTTACAACCCATCTCTAGGAAGAGGTTCTGCCTAGAAGTGGATCCCCAGGGAAGAGTGTAAGATGTGCCGTTTCAGTATTTGCTGAAGAAATACATAAGGCTACGGGAGACAAACCAGAATGTTCTATAAAGCCAATGGCTAGCTTAGAGCTAATAACTGGGACGTGGAACCTCGCACCTGCTCTCCTGTCTGCTTCCATGGCCCGCCTCGAGGCAGCACTTGGAGGTCTGTGTCATGTTGGGTGTGTATAGCTTCATGGTCTGCAGATGGGTATTGGTTTCTGTTTGAAGTGGAGGCTGGTGCATCATGGGGAACTGGTGAGTGGAGCTCGGATTGTCCTTACTTACTCACATTTGCTTGGATCAGTGTCCAGAACACCCAACATACGTTCTGAGTCACTCAGGACAGGGAGATCGCAGCACTGTGCGGATTACTCAGTAATTTGACATTTGGGGAATTTTCGCAGTGTTAGGGAACCTTTGACAAAGATGCAAATTGCTGTGTCCAGACAGTGCATCTGACTCTGAGGGTTGGTGGCTCTCTCCCCTGATGTGGCTTCTTTATTCCTAGTACCAGCTGTTGGGTCCTGACTGACCATGCCATGCTTTCTTTTCCACCCAGAAGGAGAGGGTTGCAACTTTGCTCTGGAAATATAATAAAGACCCACTGAGCGCCTCCTGTGGGTCAAGTGTCTCATTGTCTTGTGTCCCTTAGGCTCCGGTGTGTCTCACACTGCTATGCCAGCCACACAGCCTCATCTCTGGTGTTGCAGAGGAAGACAGAGGTTCCGGGAGATTAAATCATTTGCTTAAGGCTGCCAAACTACGAAAGAGTTTTGAACCTGGGCTCTAAGTCAGTAAAGTGTGGGTTTAAACCCAGCACACAGACTCTTATCTGAACATCATACAGTGGGGGAGGGGTAGAAAAGCTGGCAAGCCGTTAGTTTAAAAACAAACTCTTATCCTATGGGTGTGTCCGTGTGCACACAGGTGCTGGTGGAGGGTACTGTATCTCTTAAGGTTGGAGTTGCAGCTGGTTGCGAACCACCTCATTATTAACCACTGAACCACCTGTCCAGCTCCTAGTTTTATTGCCTTTAAGTAGCAAAATAAATAAATAAAAAAAATTTAAATTGGAAATATATAAGGATATGTCATTAGTATCCGGGAAAAAAAACAGAACAAAGAATTTCCTCCTTTTCGACACAGAAATGCATTTTTTTAAATTAAAAGTTTTGGTGAGCCTTTCATATAACCATAGTTGTTTTCGTGCCCAGTAACTGCATAAAAGACCCTACGACAAAACGCTCTTGCATTAATTTTTATTTTCTTTATTCCATCCGCCCCTGTAAGATGTGAAGAAAAAAAAGCATAATAGAGTTTGTGGCCCATTATTTATCCCTTTTCCCAGCAGCACTTGGCACTTGTAGAGATTAGGCAACTCTTCTGAGTGAATGGGGTGGGCTGCAGGAAGGTGGGCGGGGCTCCAGCGTAGGAATCTGCTGGGAGGCCTTTGGTCTCTTCCCCCAACTTGTCCCAAGGAGTCCTAAGAGCTCCGGACGCTCCCAGTTGCAGCTTCATTTCCACGCATTTTAGGTGCGTGCCGCTGGAGGGATGTGTTTATTTTTCTGGGACCTAATTACTCTAATAATGGCTTAGGTTAAACCGCACCCAGCTCAAGTCTCACTGTCCAAAGGGTCTCGAAGATATGATCCTCAGAAGCATAGGGTAGGCTGCGCGGTGGCTCCAACATCTGTGTGCTCATCGGAGACCGTGGTTCTGCCTCGTTCTAATTGGTGGGGGGAGGGACTGTAGTGTGCTGGAGTGCTCTAAGTTCAACTGAGAAATGCACGGAGGTTTAATTGGCTGAGCTCGAAAGTCCATTCCAGGTTTTGCAGTGCACCGGCCCCAAGGAATGACCCATAGTTGATCAAGTGGCCTCGCTAGGTACCAGAGCGAGAGGAACTCTGCCTCTCTGGGTGGACCAGCTCTGAAGTTCTGTGCTTAGACCCTTAGACCTTTGCTTTGGGAGTGAGGGAGGAGGCTTTAGGGCTTGTTTGGTTTTTGTTGTTGTTGTTTTTTTTTTTTTTTTTGCTCTGTGTGTGTATGTGTGTGTGTGTGTGTGTCCTATTATTAACCTTTCTCTAAGTTCTGTTTTTCAAGCTTAGGTCGGCTCATCAGAGTTGAACATGGACTGTTTGGATTTTTGCCCAAGCTGTTCTCCAAGCCTGATAGCACACTCATTACTCCCTACCCATGGTTTCTGCTAAATGACCTCGTTAGTGCTCTAATTACATGTTGCTCTTCAGAAAGCTGGGGGTGGGGGCGGATGAGTTAAGGAAGGCAGAGGGCTGAGATGGAGCACCTTGTAAACACCCTGAGCCAGGCGCCTACCTTTCTCTGGCCGGATCAGCTCTTTGGAAGGGAGGCCCTGTGCTTTTCCTCCCCCTCCCCTTCCTTTCCTTCTGCACCCCGGAAAAGGTGATGGTAATAGCCAATGCCAAACGTGCCGGTAGGGGCTGGTAATAACCGGAGGGTGATGTTTTTACCGAGAACGAGAGATTGAAATAAAACAATAACAAAAACAAGCTGAGGTCAAAGAAAAGGGAAACACAAGTTTCAAGCCTCCTGCTACCGCCTGGCCTCCTGCCTCTGTTTGTTTATTATACAGGCGGGCCCCATGAGGTAGGTAGCCTTAGATTTCCTAATCAACTGGGTTCAGAGAAGTTTAACTCTTTTCCGGTACCCCAGAGCCAATGTGTGGCACAGTGAATGAGTTTGTTTGCATCTAAATCCCAGTATCCCATGTTGTTTCATCATTCATTCATTCATTCATTCATTCAACAGTTACACTCTCTGGTGTCTAATCTGTGACAAAGTATGATTACATAATTCTAGGATTTCTAGACTTTTTCAAGCTTAATTCTGCGAGTCTCTCAGGTGAATCCGTTGGGGTATTTCTCCCATTACATTTTTCTGAACTGTTCCTACTTCTGTCTTAGGGGTCAGATCCTGGATCTGAGATGCAGGAGCCTGAGGCGTAGTTAATGATTATACTGAACAGTGTTATTATTTTGCAGTTAAGGAAGCTGGGGTTCAATGACTCGCTGAAGGGGTAAACTAGAGTCTGCTCTTTCCACTGGAGATGCCAAGACTGCCGTGGAATTCACATGCACGGTGGAGAGAGGATTTTCATGTGTCATAACAAGCTCGGTGCATACCTTCAGCATGGTGTCTACTTGAGGGGCTCAACATCCGCCTCACTTACACAGGCTGATTGGCGAGAGACTTTGAGTTTGGTCACAAAGACTTTTGGTTTGTGCACTACAAGACCATTTTTAAAATAAATTTGTTCTCCTCCTTTTTCTCTGTCTCTGTCTTTCTTTCTCCTTCTCTGTCTCTTTGCACTCATGTGAGCCATAGCCTGTATGTGGAAGCCAGAGGTCAAGGGTTGTCTCTCTTCTTCCACCAACCTCCAAGTGGGGTCTGGGAATCGAACTCAAGTTGTTAGGTGTGGTGGTTTTCACTGTTCTGTCTTAACAGCTTTAGCATCAACTCAAGTGGGAAAAGGAGCTGATCTTCCAAAATGAGCATCTGAAGTTGGTGCAATTTTCTAGGAGGCTTTCTTTTTATATTAGTGTACAGAAGAAGAGCCAAACCTTTAAGTTGTCCCGGAAGAAGTGACTTTGGTACATTCCCCTAGAGATGGCAGATGCATTATGCTGGGTGATGAAGAGATGTCCACACAGGCGAAATGATGGTGCCATAGTAATGCTCACAGAATGCAACTTTAACTGTCTGAAAATAGGGGTTCTTACCCATCTGATCACTAATTAGTACTTCAGTGTGGAAACTGGGATCCTGCAAGACAAACATCTTAAAAAGTGAGCACTGTCTGTTTGACAGACTCAAGACACATGTGCAGGCTTAATATATTAGTTTATCCTTTAGCAATCAAATTGTTATTATAACTTCAAAAAAAGTGGAAAAAATAGGCATTTTACAATCTAATCAGCCATAAAAAAGAAGTGTACGCGCGCACGCGCGTGCACGTGCGCGCACACACACACACACACACACACACACACATGCTCACACACAACTTCGAGCTGCTGCCTGAATCTACAATATGTTTGCCGAATTGAGGATGGGAAACAGCAGGAAACCATTACTGCATGTGATCATGCTTTTAATGATTGTACTGGAACACAATAAACGTATAAAATGTACGCCACAAAATAAATTGTAGGTCCCATGGCAAAGCAGCTTCTTATTCAACTTTTGCTAGTTTGGGAGAAGTGCTCCCTTCTGCAAATAAGTCATTAAGCCGTACATTTTGCCACCAAATAACTTTTGGAAGAGCGATTCAGACCTCCTAAAGTAACTCACTTGCAGTCTTCGTCTATTTTTAATAACTCAGAACATACACAGGAGGTGCACGCGCACTTGCAGACTTTTTGAATGACTGGACAAGGCAGCGTTAAAAATTCAACAGCACTAATTACTGGCTGAGCAGTATAAACTCTCAGAATGAATGTCAGCCTGGAAGATAAGCTCTTATCTTAATCTAATGACTCCACAGACTTAATTTGTCAGGCCAGCCGAGTTGATGAAAAACAGGTTTCTATTCTCCGGCGTGAGCGGTACCATCTTTCCAGATCTTTGAAGTCTGGTAGTAATGCCATCAGTGTCATCCCTTAAAAATCTTGTGACCAAGCCAATTTAATTCCTATTGTCCTGTTACACTAATTAAAGTTGTTCCACTCTTGTTGGACAAATATCTCAAAGTGAAGCCAGAGTATTTTTAGATTTGCTGTATTTTGAACTAATCACCCACAGCTCCCCATTGTTTCATGCTCCCCCCATCCTCCCTTTCTTCCTCTCCTCCCTCCCTCCCTCTTTCTACCACGCTCTCTCTCATAGTGCTGGGACATCAGGGACCCTCTGTCTTTATATGGGAGAGCCAAAGTTTACAGAGAATTCATTAATTCAGACGAACCCATTAATTGAGAGACAATGTAGCAGAGGGTTTAGCAGCATAGACTCAGACAGGAAGACTGGGGGAAGTTTTCGCTCTGTCATTTACAAGCTGTGTGACCTTGGGTCAGTGTTTAAGACCTTCTCAGCCTCACTTTAATCATTTGTGAACTGGAAGAGAATCTGGGACATTGCAAGGGTTAAATAAGATAACACAAGCTAAGTAAAGGGTGGCCGAGCCTCACACTCGAGACATTTCAACTTGCATTTGTTCGCCAAGTTTCTTATCCATCCATCCTAGAAAATATGAACAGACACCTAACAAGTCTCAAACTCATTCTAGATGTTGCAGGGCATAGGAAGAAACTAAAGGAAGGGCCATCTGCCCATGAAGGACTTTGCATAAACTCCCTGCTCAAGAAGCCCATACTTAACATAATCAGTTGATGTCACTACACCCAGGAATGAATTTCCACAGAATTACCATGGCTTTCCACCAAAACTCCACTGTGAACCCTGTTGCTTCATTTCCAGTAAAATGGAAATGCAAGCTTCCATCTCAAAGACCCAGTGTGCAGATGACATGAGGTAATGTTTGGTGGGCAGCCAAGTGTTGGTGGCTTCTCAGTTTCTTGTCTCTTATCCCTGCAGCTCACGGTCACACGCATGGGACGAACATATCTAGTGGGTTTTCTTCTGTCTTGTGTCATTGCAGTTTCCATGTAGTGTCTTCCAGTGGCCCACGATCCCCCTGCACACCCTCTCCTAGGCACTTGCAAGGTATCATATTGGTCTTGGCTTATTGAAGATCACTTAGAGAGACTTGATAGTCTTTGCTGTTCCTTTGATTTCTCATATTGATGGAACACTATGACATAATTTCTTCCATAGCCCTTGAAATTCATGCCTATACTGAACAACCAAAATCTGTAGGATGTCCTGCCCTGCTGTGGTGAATGCTGTAGCAGAGGCTCCCAGAATGTAGCGGGAGCAGGATAGAATGGGGAAACAGAGGCTCTGCCTAGAAGCCGAGAAACTCACTTTCTGGTGGATACCCTCAGGTGTAGCTGGGAAAGAGACAGGAGAAATGAAATGCTGGATTTGAGAATCACTGTGTGTGGAAGGATGGAAGAAAAAGAGTTCAGGGAGGAGAGAAGGTTTGGGGGGGCTTAGAGGTGGGACAGGAGATGAGGGGAACAAGGATGGAGGGGCTGAGGTGTGGGACAAGGAGATGGGAACAAGAATGAAGGGGCTGAGAGGTGGGAGGGTATTTTGTTGTTCTATTGGTTCAAATTCCTTTTTAAGCCTATTAAGGTTATTAGTTTCACGAATAAGGATGTGTTTTCCTTTCTTTTTTATTTTGTTATTGGTTCACTTTTTAAAAATTCTTTTTTTATTGGATATTCTCTGCATTTACATTTCAGATGTTATCCCTTTCCCTCTTCCCCCCAACCGCATCTCCCCTCCTGCTCCTTTTGCCTCCATGAAAGTGCTTCCTTTCCCAATAACCCACTCCCACCTGAGCGCCTTGGCATTCCCCTACACTGGGAAAATGAGCCTTCCCTAGACCAAAGGCCTCTCCTCCCACTGATGTCAGACAATGCTATCCTCTGCTGCATATGCAACTGGAGCCATGGATCTCACCATACAAACTTATTGGTTGGTGTTTTAGCCCCTGGCAGCTGTGGTGGGTTTGGTTAGTTCATAATTTTTTTCTTCTTATGGTGTTGAAGACCCTCTCATCTTCTTCAGTTCTTTCTCTAGCTCCTTCATTGGGGTCCTTATGTTCAGTATGATGGTTAGCTGCAAGCATCCTCCTTTGTATCAGTATGGCCCTGGCAGAGCCTCTGAGGAGGCATCCATATCAGATTCCTGCCAGTAAGCATTACTTGGCATCAGCAATAGTGCTTGGGTTTAGTGGCTGCATATGTGGTAGATATTCATGTGAGGAAGTCTTTGGATGATCCTTTCTTCAATCCCTGCTCCTCTATTTGTCCCTCTATTTCATCCCATGAATGTTTTTGTTTTTTCTTCTAAGAGGGACTAAGACGTCCAACTTCTGGTCTTCCTTCTCTTTGAGCTTCATAAGTTCTGTGGATGGTTTCTTAGGTTTTCTGAGCTTTCTGTGCTAGTATCTTATCTGCTTATAAGTGAGTACATACCGTTTATGACTGGGTTACCTCACTGAGTTCCATTCATTTGTCTAGGAATTTCATGAAGTCGTTGTTTTTAATAGCCGAGTGGTACTCAATTGTGTATATGTACCACAATTTCTGTATCCATTCCTCTGTTGAAGGACATCTGGGTTCTTTCCAGCTTATTGCTATTATTATAAATAAGGGTGATATGAACATGGTAGAGCATGTGTTCTTGTTAGATGTTGGAGCTTCTTTTGGTATATGCCCAGGAGTTGTATAGCTGGGTCCTCAGGGAATACTATGTACAATGTTCTGTGGAACCACCAGACTGATTTCCAGAGTGGTTGTACCAGTTTACAATCCCACCAACAATGGAGGAGTGTTCCTCTTTCTCTGCATCCTCACCAGCATCTGCTGTCACCTGAGTTTTTGATCTAAGCCATTCTGACTGGTGTGAGGTGGAATCTCAGGGTTGTTTTGATCTGCATTTCCCTGATGACTAGGGATGTTGAACATTTCTTTAGGTGCTTCTCAGCCATTTGATATTCCTCAGTTGAGAAGTCTTTGTGTAGCTCTGTACCCCATTTTAAAAATAGGATTATTTGATTCTCTTGAGTTTAACTTCTTGAGTTCTTTGTATATATTGGATACTAGCCCTCTATCAGATGTAGGCCTGGTAAAGATCCTTTCCCATTCTGTTGGTTGCTGGTTTGTCCTTTCGACAGTGTCTTTTGCCTTACAGAAGCTTTGCAATTTCATGAAATCCCATTTGTCGATTCTTGATCTTAAAGCATAAGTCATTGGTGTTCTATGCAGAAAAATTTCCTCTGTGCCTGTGTTCTAAGCTCTTCCTCACCTTTTCTCTTCTATTATTCTAGTGTACTTGGTTTTGTGTGGAGGTCTTTTATCCACTTGGACTTGAGGTTTGCACAAGGAGATAGGAAAGTTTGGATTTGCATTCTTCTGCATGCTGACTTCCAGTTGAACCAACATCATTTGTTGAAGAGGCTGTCCTTTTTCCATTGAATGTTTTCAGCTACTTTGTCAAATATCAAGTGACAATAGGTGTGTGGGTTCATTTCTGGGTGTTTGATTCTATTCCATTGGTCTACCCAACTGATCTAAGATGTATTTTCCTATTTCTTGATCTTTATAGATGTTTATTCTCTTATTTATTTGAGGATTAAAAAATACTATTTTACTATTTTTTTGAAGTATGGCTTAAATATTTGCTTATTTTAGGTTTAATTTTATATTTTAATTCATTGACATTTTTCCTTGATGTGAATTTTTGAAATATATATTGGCATGTTGTTCTTGAACACAAAGTTTCACTTTCTTTTATCTTGATGTCTTCCTTATGTGAGTACTTTAGAGCTGAGTCTACCCAGACTGTACAGCGTGTTTCTGAGCAAGGCGTGTACTTGTGGTTTGGGTTGACATTCTACTCTGTAGATATGATACAGTTCCAGGCCTTTTGTCTAAGTGAGGGGTTGACAGGGTTGTCTGCTCTCAGGCAAAACTTACTGCTTACACTTTGTGATAAGTAGGTAACTTCATGGTTCGTGGATGGCTAGTGATGTTTCGGCACCTGTCAATGGCTGTGGAGCACGGACTTCTAAATTTATATGGGGGCCTTGCGTTAGTCAACTTTAGTTTTCATTTAACATTCTGCCTTACCCGCTCCTAGAAATCTTTCACTTTCTTTTAGTCTTTTTAAGAAGACTTCCTTTGTTTTGAGTTTATTTGCTTCTCAGTGGAATATAGTCCTGTTTTTAAGCATGGCTATAATTAAAAAAAATTCTCTTTTTAATTCCACTAATAGTGTATGAAGGAACGTAATGTCTTTTCAAAAAAAGTAATACATAGCTTGTCTATAAAGATTTATATTTACAATACTTAAAACTTACTTTTTACTTCCTTATTTAAAATATCTTAACATTTTAATGTTTACATTTTATTCTACAATATGACCATTTTATTAGCAGAGTTTTATTTTTGCAGAAGCAATACATGTATATTATTTTAAAAGTAATGTAGCACTAAAAAGCTTACAATAAAGCCGGGTAATTTTCTTCCTCATTTTTAATCCTCTGCCCAAGAGAAAACTACTTATATTTCTTTTAGTTCTTTTATTGACGTTAGCCTCAGTCGTACAACTTACTGGGTGACAACCTCAAAGTCATCCAATGTGAATGATAGTTTTCATGATGCTATTCTTAAATTCTTCCTGTGTGTGCCCAGGGAGTATAGGAGCCCCAGAGTCCAGGATAGGTGTGAGGTCCCATGGAGCTGGAGTTATGAATTCCCTGACAGGGGTGCTCCTCTGTAAGAAGAACACATGTTCTTAAACGCCGAGCCCTCTCTGCAGCGCCTGAATGGTATCTCTTGATGGATAGATACATCTTTGTACTATCCTATTATATAATCACACGCTACTTCATATTTTAATTGACAGCGGGCTGCATATAAGACAGTGATCCCATGAGAGTACAATGGTCTGAAAAATTCCTATCATCACGCGTTGTGCCCGTGCCTGTCGGGGGTACTGATGCAAACCCATTGAGTTGTTAACCATATGAAGACATAGTGCGTACAGCGATGTCCAGTACATAATGTTGCGCTTGGGAATAAAAGATTGTTGTTTTAGAGGGAACTGCCTCTGCTTGTTTAAAACAAGTTTATTGTAGAAGCGTATACCATGTTATGCTGACGGCAGCTCTGGGCAGCCTGTGTTTACCTTGTCTCTAGATTGTGTGGAGAGGCCATGTTGAGTGATTGACTTTTACCATCAAGATTGAGGTAAATACACCTGTGATGTTGGCATGAAGAAATCACCCAATGTCTTATTTCTACCAACATATCTACAAACACCATTATGTGGTATACGACTATATTCTTATTACAATAGGTACAAATCAACTCTTCCTTAACCTCTGTTTTCTCCTTCTGCATATTCCAAACTAAAGCAATTTTAGCTTCTTTGTTGTACACTTGCTAATGTTGTTCAACCATCAGTAACCGTGTTTCCTTCCTTTCCTGCCCCACATTCCTTTTGGAGCTGACACTGACCTCTCTTTTATGATTCCTTTTTGATTTACTCATGATTTCTGGTCACGGATTTCTATGGAAGAGCTCTGATTTTCTATAAAGTTCCTGGATATGCTCTTCTTTTGTGTAGTATAGACTTTGCCTTAGTTGCTATTTGTCCCTGTAGGACGGTTTCAGAGAAAATCCACTTAAGAGAAGAGGGATTGATTTTGTTTCCTGTATTTAGAAGCTCAGCCCATGACTGGTTTCGTGCATTGCTGGGCCAGGGAGAGAATGTCACAGTGGAGGAAGCACATGCAGATCCCTCACCTCACGGTAGCCGGGAAGCAGAAGGAGACACAGTGTGAACTGGACTTGGGACAAGCTATGTCCTCAGGTACACAGCGCAGGGAATCGCTCCCTTCAACCATGCTCCACCCACCACGCTTCCATTACCTCTTAGACTAGCCTCTTGATGAAGTCCGACTCCTCAGGATCCAGTCACCTCCTCAAAGCTCTGGCTTTGAACACTAGGGGCCAAGCCTTTAAGATACAAACCTTGGAGGGCATTCCACACGCAGTTGGAACTGCTCGCTCCTTCTGCCCCTCTGCCCCTCCCCAAACCCCTCTTTGCAAGCGTGCCCTACCTTCTTTTGAATGCGCCCGCTCTTCATTTTCTGGGTTTATTTTTTGTTGGGTTGACGCCTACTTTCCAATAACTCTCTAGAACGTTGTAAATGTTTTAGGTTTTGCATGTTTAAAATGTCTCCAATTGATCTGCCCAGGATGATAATCGGGAAACAGAAAGTTCTGATGACATTCCTCCACGCTGACCACATCTGGGCTCACTATCAACTAGTCTCATGCTAGTTGGATTGGTTGCTTTGGATGGGCTTAATTTCCCCCATCTGGGATTTGATCTTCTAAGTACTCTCTAGTGCTATCCCAGGTTTTCATAACAAACTTTGGGGTGACAATTTTAAGGGGAGAGGTGCTGGGTGACACTGGTGTTGCTGCGGCCACCATTGTTTTACATCCTGAGTTCAGATTTCCTGTGGCTTGTTTGAGACCATTCATGTTCCTGTTGTTTTTGATTCTTTTAGTTCTTGTGGATGAGTTTCTCTGGCCAAGCATGTGTTTTAATTTGCAGAACACATTGTTGCACTTGAAAAGGAGTTATGGGAAGCAGGAGTCTATAAATGTCAGTAACTATCAATTAGGATAGTTTAATGGTGTTACTCAAGTTCTCCATGTATTAAGTGACTTAAAAATCTAGTCCTCTGAATTGGTAAATTTCCTACTGTGATTGTGGAATTCTAAATTGGTCCCTTTGATTGTATCAATTTTGATTTCGTGTCTTGTGTTGTATTATTGAGCACAGTGTAGCCTCTCCAGCCTTTCTGTGCTGACAGCTTGTGTTATCTTTCTTTCCATTAACGATATACTTCCGGTCGGTGTCCATCAATCCTGAAGTATATCTCCTATAGTCAGAGTCTTATAATTTCTTTTATTTGAAAACATATCCCAGAGTAGGAGATGTGACTCAGCAGTAAAGACCACTGGCTGCTCTTGCTGAGGGCCCAGACCCAGTTCCCAACACCTACATGGTAGCTCATAACCACCTTACTCCAGGGGATGTGATGCCCTCTTCTGGTCTTTGGAGGTACCAAGCATGCAAGTGGTGGACAGACAGACATATAGCCAAAATACCAATACACATAAAATAAAAAATAAAGTTAAAAAATGTATATGGTGTGTGTATACGTGTGTGTGAGTGTGTGTGTGTGTGCGTGTATGTGTGTGTGGTGTGCATTCATGTCCAAGTCAGAGGACAACCTTGGAAGTCAGTTCGCCCTTCTTTTGAGAACCTTTGAGACAAGGGAACCTTCCTTCCCAACCTTTGAGACACGTTGTTGTTTGAGGCTGTGTACACAGGCTAGATGGTCCATGAGCTTCCAGGGACTCTCCTAACCCTGCCTCCCATCTTGCCACAGAAGCACTGAGATCACAAATGTGCCCAGCTTTCCCTGGACCCCTAGGATTCAGACTCAGGCCTTCATGCTTCTGTGATAAATGCATTATCTTGGGTCATCTCCTCAGCCCATGTTTTATATTTTTATTGGGTCACTTAATTACTATTTGGTGCATTCTTATTAGTGATAATACTGGATTTAGTGTGTTCCCTTTGAATTGTATTTCTCACTCTTGTTTCCTTTATTCTTTTGATTATCTCTTGGTTTCCCAGTGATACTACTTTACATTATTTTGATCTCTGCTCCTAACCTCATTCCGTCAGTATCGGTTAGGGTCCAATCAAGAAACAGGAAACAACCAGTTATCGAATGAAGCGCTTAATATAAATGCATGTTGCTTGGGTACCTGCAAGGATGCAAAAGTGACTCTGAGACATGAAAGTAGAAGGGATCTATCACCTTCAGGGAACAAAGTGAGGAGAATAATTATTAAAATTTAAAATGGAGTAGAGTCCCATGGAAGTGATAGTCTCTCCGAGTTAGAACAAGTGAGACCCAGATCCTGATGCTGGTGCTGTGAGTGTACAAAGTAGAGCAACTCAAAATGCAAAATGGCGTCCAGGTGCTTCTAGTGGAAGGAGGTAGTGGGCATGGGGTGGGGTGGGGTGGAGAGGTACTGCTAAGGAAAGAGTCTTAGGAACCAACAACAGACAGGAAGCCCACAGGGAGGTAGCTTACAGGAAGAACAAGTCCTGGCTCCTCCCAGGCTCGCTTGTGCTCCTTTTGACAGAACCTTACAGGAAACTGGCTGTCAGTGTTTGCAGAGTTCCAGCCTTGAATCTGGAGTGGGCCTAAGGCTGGGGATGAAATCTTGATAACAGTCTTTCTTGCTGTTACAAGGACATGTTTCCTTCCCTCCCCTTTCTTCCCCCCTTCTTTCTTCCTCTTCTCTCCTCCACTCCATTCCCCTCTCCTAATTCTTTTCCTTCCTCTCTCCTCTCCTTCCCTCCCCTCCCATCCCCTCCCTTCTTATCCTCCCCTGTCCCCTCCTCCTAACAGTCCTTGTAATACTGTGGATATGTCTCTGCTCTCCCCTCCTCTCTTGCTCTCTCTTCTCCCTCTCCCTCCTCTCAATTCCCTCTGTTCTTCCGTCGAAAGGACCTTTACTTCAGTCTTACATTGTGTCACTTTTGGTCATTTAAAATGGTTAAGATTCTTTCTTTTTTCTGTCCTTGTTTCTGAATTGTGCCAACTTTTCCTTCTTCAAAGGAAAAACAGTTTTTGCTAAGGGGGGAAATACTGCCAACATGCTCCAAAGGGGAATTATAATAAAGCCATCCTTCAGTATCCATGCAGGATTGGTTCCAGGGCCCCTGCTTATACCAAAATCTGCGCCTACTCAAGTCCTTTGTGATAAACTAGAATTTCATTTGCATATAACCTATTCACATCCTCCTATATACTTTAAATCATCCTTAGATTACTTAAAATACCTAATACAATGCAAATTCTATGTAAATGCCATGTTATACTGCATTGTTTAGGGAATAGTAACATCAAAGACAATCTACATATTAAGTTCAGATGCAGTTTTTTTCCCCTTGAATAGTTGCAGTTTGTGGTTGGTAAACCAGATGGATTTGAACTGTGCATGCGGTTGATGGAAGGCCGAGCCTGCTCCGGAGCCCTCACTGTGAGGACCGTGGCCTTTGCACAGACTTGAGGAAGGAGCTCCATTTGTTTTTTTGTTTTTGTTTTTGTTTTGTTTTGTTTTGTTTTGTTTTTTGATTTGCTTTCAAAGTTTGCTCATGTATTGCTTGATGGTTTGAAATATTCCTGAGCTGAGCTTGACAAAGTCTACCTCACTGTCCCAAAGTAACTGTAGCAAAACCGCTAAGGCTCTTAGGCATGATGTAGATTCTACAGATATGGCCCCTCCAAGAAGGACAAGATAATCCTCCTAGGGGACAGTTAATTTTAGGATGAAAGAGGGTTTCAATGTGGTTTATTTCTGTTGCCAGTGGACTAAAGGGGCCAACTTTCATTCAAACAAAATGGAGACCCATGGGATACTCCGTGCTAAAAGGAACATGTGTTGACCAAGGTCTGTTGTACCACTAGCAAGGAAAACAAGGTATGGTGAGGTGGCCCAAGGATGCAATGGGGGGCATCTTCAGACTGTCTTACCTGGGAAAACATTAGAACCCTTACATGGTAGAGAAGTGGGTTTAGAGACAGAAAGGAGAATTGGAGGAGAAAAGCAATGGAGAGAAGATAGAAATGTTTTCATGCAAAAGGCGTCTCTCTTCTCATTATCAGCATCAGAAAGCATGCTAGGACAGGACCTCTGTTGTCTTACGATGCTTCTTAATCATTTCCCACAGCTGCCAGAGCTCAGAGGAGCTGCATGCTGAAGGTCAGAGTGTAAGCTGAGGCCCCATCTAACCCAGAAGCACTCCTGCCTAGCATGGCCCCTTGCAGGTGTCTTGCTGCCCTCAGAGTGGTAGATTCCCCTGCATTTGAACAGAACATGTCGAGCTGTCAGGGGACTTTGGACACAGGCCCAATGCCAGTCTATTCCCCTCTGCCAGACAGCTCAAATTAGCCTTTTCTTAATCCCCGAGACTCACACTGTGTCTGAATCCCATGGCTTAGAGGAAGCCCTTATCAATAGCAGGGTGAGGGCTCAGACAGGGACATACTAAGTCTTCTAATGAAGGAAAATCTGCAGACCCTTTTCTTCAAAGTCATCATTTGCCAGAACACTTTCAGGTCTTGAGCCCTGTCCTTTCTAATCACCCTGTCCTGACTGCATGGACTATGTCACACAGTTTCTGGCTTTTGCTTTCACACAGAACACATTAGTTTTGATCCCTCATTTTTAAAATTACTATTATATAGACTAGAACAGTGGCTTAATTTTTCTGTGCATTGGCCCTACATAGATAGCTAGGTCAGAACCTGGTGTTTATATAGTGAGTGAGTCAAAGGGACTGTGGGAAAAGAATGCCATTCATACTGAGTGGATGGTCATTAAATACAGAGCCAAGCTGTCTCCATCACATAGGAGGAGAAACACCATGAGACCTCTGTAGTCGGGAGAAGAAACTCTAAAATGACATCATTTCCTGTCACACTTAAAGAAGAGACTCTGGAGGGTCCTCTGTGGCCTCTCCAGGGGAATCTAGGGCTGCTGGTGACTTGAGCCCTCAGGGGACTGTAGCAAACACATTTCAGAGGAGCTTTTACACTTCTCTACCTCCACTTGCCCCTGTCCCTAGCTTTTCTGTCTCCCTCACTGAAGACAGGAGCCGTAGTGTATTCTTAGATCAACCAGTCTGTCTTGTAACCTGAACAAGGGTCCGGTCGGGGTCCCAGAGACACGGTCCATTCTCTCCAGTCTTACATGCTAGGCACTTAAGTTTCGTGTGTCACATAACTGAAGGGAAAGTTCTTTTCTGTTTTTGTTTTTGTTTTTAATGCACTTGAGTATTTTGTCAAACAGGAGAATAGACAATTACATTTGGTAGTGGCTGGGGAGGAACTGGTTTTTCCACAACCCTTCCTTGAGTCGTCAAAAGCCATTTCTGGACCACATTAAAATGCCATGATGACCAGAGAACACTCATCAGAGAGCTTTGTAAAGAGTTCTTATTCCACACAGCCGGTGTCAGGACTGTGGCTGCACCCAGGTACCCTCTCTGACCGGGTCATTTCCAGAGGATTGCGGCAGCTCTGGAGCAAAGCCAGGGTGGATGGGAATTTCCTTGTGTGAATGTCCACATCCTTCATTCATGTCCTTCAAGGGTTTCTTTCACGTTTCCTGATTGTGTTTCTGAGTACACGGTGTCAACAGCTCTCGGAACTCTTAAGTTTTCTATTTATCCTCAGGCCAGGAAAAGGAAACAGATCAGTGCAGTGTAAAATTACCAGCGGTTTTGACAGTGACCTGGAAGAACTATGGAATGAAGAAATTCAGCCCGGAGAGCCGAGGTTCAGCCCCAGGCCCATCTTAGCCAACAAGTTCTGCTCCATTATCCAGGTCACAGTAAGTTCTGTGGTCTTGGAAGTATTGAGCTCATCAAACTTCAGTGTCGGTGACACATGTTGACGAATGGCCAGTTTTGGACACCAAGTACTGGCTTTGCTTGTTTATTACCTTCTCTATCCAATTCCTATTTGTCTTCATCTTGAAAAGTAGTTCAATGAGTTTTGAAATTTGCTTCTGACTCCTTTTGTACCAGCACAGAATTCTCTGAGGGCGCGGAGAGTCATTGAAATGGTT
This sequence comes from Micromys minutus, assembly GCF_963924665.1. NCBI lineage: Eukaryota > Metazoa > Chordata > Mammalia > Rodentia > Muridae > Micromys > Micromys minutus. The sequence continues at coordinate 75,173,634 of NC_137973.1, read as the reverse complement.
TTGTTTTTAAACATTTACTTATTTAGTTATTATTATTTTTTTGTGCACGTATATGTATAAATGTGCACATGTTCATGAAAAGGTCAGAGGTCAGCTTTGTGGCGTTGGTTTTCTCCTTCTCCCATGTAGGCTCTGAGCATCGAACTCAGGTCCTTAAGTTCGAAGCAAGACTTTTATGCCCTGAACCATCTTGCTGGTAAATGATAAAATGGCCGTATTTGTCCAAAGGAAAGGAGTTGTTGCTCTTGCTGAGCTTTGAGAAGGGCTGTGGTAAATGGTGATGCGTGAGGTCTCATAACCAGACCAGTGAGACTGAACCTCTACTCTTCCACCTCCTACAATTCTGTGACAAAGTTACCCACTCCCTCCTCAGTTTCATCATCTGCAAAATGGGAATAGCAAAAAAAAAAACCTTTTAGGGATGTTGGGAGTTATAAGACAAAAGGCAGTTTCAATAGTGCCTGGCAGGTAGAAGATTCTTGATAAATATGAGCTACTGAAGGTGTCATCTTGGGTTTCCATAATTAAAAAGTTCAATAGACTAAGTTGCTTAACCAACAGAAATTTATTTTCTTACAGGAGGGATGCTGAGCCTCTGAGGTCAGGGTGTTAATGTGGCCAAAACCTGGTTAAGACTTTTAGATGGCCACCACATGCATGAGTCCTCCCATGTCAAATAGAGAAGAGAATCATCTCCGTATCCATCAATTACCTCACTTACTCGTAATTACTTTTCTGGAGCCCCATCTTTAAAAATAGCCACAGACAGATTAGAAATCTAACATGTGAATTCTGGAGAGATAATTTGGTCTTCTGCAGTTACCACTTTGTGTGTCTGTAACATGTGTGCACATGCGTGTAGAGGCTAGAAAATACCTGTTGGTATTATTTCTTGGGCACCATCTATCTTTCCTTGAGAGACGGCTACTCACTGGCCTTCAATTCATCGAGTGACTCTAGACCACCAACCTCAGGGATCTACTTGTCTCCGCCTCCACGATCATGGATGAGTGTTTAAAACCCTGAGTTCTGGGGCTCAGTCCCAGGTCCTCATGCTAGTAAGGCAAATGCTTTACTGATTAAACCCAACCCTGGCAGCTAGCTGATTTAAAATTACATGACAATTTAGAACTTCTGAAGATATGTTGTCCTATTACAAAATTCACTCTGAGAAGACAGAGACAGACTTCAAAGAGAGATTGTGTAAACAAATACGTTGTAGTTCAAAAGGGTGCTGCTTTACTGAGAGACAGATCTCCACATTGCCCTTACTCCAGCCACCCTTTTGTTTAGATCCTTTCTAATTGGCCTTGAATCTGCATCGAGTTCTTAAGGCTTACTCACCTTAGGAGTAGTTTCTTCTTAAATGTAGCTTGTTGCTTGCTCCCAAAGGCCATTTTAGTTTTCTCAGGTGTCACCAACATCTTCTGTAATGGCTGAAGATGCATAGCCCAGCAGGTTTTCTCTTTCTAAAATTTTTCACACAAAGTGTTTCCTTCGTTTACCTTTTCTGAAACCTTTCTCGCTTTACTCTGACAGATTTCAAGGACTGTAGGCTGCTTTCTTCATTTGAACAGTCTGCGTATAGGGCCTGGGACTCCTTTTGGGATGCATCTGAAGTTGTATGTTGCAACACCAGTTAGAACTTTCTGCTGAACATCCTGTTGCATTTAGAAACGACTCTGCTGTACCTGTCAGGATTCAGTGGGCAGAAAACACTGACAACCCTCTTGCCTTCATGTAGAACTGGGAGGGCTGACGTGGGTCGGTAGGGAACATGACATTTATTGACTTTTAAGTAATTTGCTCAAATCTCATAAGACTAGGGAACTGCAGAGCCTAAATTGTTCTTTGGGCCCGTAAGTTCTGAAACTCACGTCCATTTTCTCTATGCCAAGGGACTCAAGCAAATACATCTAAGAAAAACTTCTCTAAACTCTTCCAGGCTATTTGAGAAACACACGCCCTACTTCCTCCATAAAAACGGTAGCCATGGTACACACTTGTAATCCCAGTACTAAAGAGGGAAGATAGGCAGGCAGATCCTGGGCTTACTGGACAGCCTGTGCAGGTGAATATTATACAAAGATATAAATTTTATATATGAGGGAAGAGAGACTAAAGAAGACACCCAACATGGATTGCATGTGTACCCAAACACTTGCACTGACCTATACATACACAGAAACAGACACACAGGTCCAAAAAGAATAAACGTGTTATATTAGCTGGTTTTGTGTCAACTTGACATAAGTTGGAGTTAGCACAGAGAAAGGAACCTCAGTTGAGAAAATGCCTCTATGAGATCCAGCTGTAAGGCATTTTCTCAACTAGTGATCAAGGGGAGAGGGCCCAGCCCACTGTGGGTGGTGCCATCCCTGGGCTGGTAGGCCTGGGTTCTATAAGAAAGCAGGCTGAGCAAGCCAGGGGAAACAAGCCAGTAACATCCCTCCATGGGCTCTGCATCAGCTCCTGCTTCCTGACCTGCTTTAGTTCCAGTCCTGAATTACTTTGGTGATGAACAGCAATGTGGAAATATAAACTGAATAAACCCTTTCCTCCCCAACTTGCTTCTTGGTCAAGATATTTGTGCAGGAATAGAAACTCCGACTAAGACCCGTGTCTTTAAATTTGTTATTATATCTAATAGTCTCTTAAAATGCTGTCAAATACATTTCAGTTCTTGATAAATCTTTCTTCTCCACAGATGAGGAGTGAATAGCCTTTTCTTCCATAGCCTCTGAGTGTCCTCTTCTTCAAAGTATAAAATTAGTGACTTTCACGTTGCCCCAAGGGGATGTGTTTATTAACTTGGTTATAAATATTTGAAGTCCAAATTCTAAGTTCAATTTCTCAGATTTGAAAAAAATCATGTTGAAATGTGTTTATGATTTATTACTTTCCCAATATCAAAGTGAGTTACAGTAATCACAATATTGCCCTTGCTTCATATCTTCATATGGGGGGGGGGGGACAGAATGCAGCAGACCTTTATTCAAGCTCCCTAGCACAAGTTTGTATCCACGCCGAGGCACACCCCTGTGTCACTTTCGGGTACCAAAGGAAAAAAGAAACTCCTGGAAGAGTCTGCAGAGGAGGAGAAAGTAGGCTGCTATCTAGGAAGTCAAACTCAGAATGCTTTTTGACTCCTCAGGGACAATGTTAGATGCTCAAAGACGATGGAACAGTATGCCAAAATTCTGAAGGAAAGACATTTTCACTATAGTGTTCTAGGTGTAGCCAAGCCTCTAGTTAAATAAAGAAGGGAAAACATGTCAAATGAGAAATTATAACTTAAGCATACAGAGAAAATAATTAAAAAATGAAGTCTAGCAAAATAGAAAATGCTGTGAAAGAGGAAGCTATGAGGAAGGTGAGCTTTGATTGCCAGCTTTCTCTCTCTCTCTCTCTCTCTCTCTCTCTCTCTCTCTCTCTCTCTCTCTCTCTCTCTCTCTCTCTTAAAAAAAAAAAACACTTAGGAAAGTAATGCTACTCAACCTTGGTTGTGTCCATGAGGGCTTTTTCAGAGAGGAGTGACTCAGAAGGGACCATCCACCCTGATTATGGTGGTACTGTCTCCTGGACTAGGCTCCCAGACTAAATGGAAGAAGGGGAGGTAGAAAGCCAGCAGAGTGCTGAAATTCCTCTTCCTTTGGTTCCTGTCCTTCCCAAATATGAACAGGCAACATCACATTCCTGGTGCCCTGGCTGTGGACCACCTAGACCACTGTGCCTTCCGCACCATGATGAATTGTACCCTCAAACCACAAACTACAGCAAATCTTCCTTTTCTCACTTTGCTTCTTGTCAGTAATGACCATGGGGATGAGAAATGGAAGCAGTATACCATGGGATGTGGGGACAGTGGCTCTAACCCAGAAGGGTGGAGACAGAAGGGCTTAGACGACATAGGCAGCAGGCAACCTAGACAGGAGCAGAAATACGAGATGTTCAGGTAGATGCCTCTCGGAGGGAAGAGACTGGACTGCCAATAAAAATATAGATGTGGCCATAAAGGCTTCATCTTTAGATTTGTAGGCTATGTTAGAGTCAGCCTTTAGACACACTCACAGAAGGCTTAGTGATCAGGAAAAGGTCATGCATACTAACAGTTTTGACAACACAAACATATAGGTAGACTGGCCGGGGCTGAGGTTTGCTATGGGTATGTGGAAGAAGTAGGGAAGTGATGGACAGGATCCTCATCCAAAACAGAGTTGCTGAACTGAGAAGTAGACATTGAAAGTCTTTATCATTACAAATGTGGGGAAGAAGAGATGCTAAGGTCCAAACTATTCACATTTAGAAAAGGAAGGTGGAGAGGAGGAAGGTGGAAGTGCTGGTGAGTGTTGTGTTACACTCAGGCCGGAGGTGAATGCTCTCAAAATGCAATGAAAAAAGAGAACTCTGTTAGAGTTCAAAGGTAGGAACCAAAATAATGTAACACCCACATATGCACCCCAACAAAAATAATGTAACACACACATGTGCAGCCCTATGATTCCTTCTGAGCAAAGGCACTGCACATTGGGAGCAGGACAGAAGAAAAGGACTATGGCATTTATTATAAGCACTTACATACTTTGTTACATTTTTAATTTATCTATGTATCTATTTTGTATGTGTATATTTGTGAGTGCACACACACATGCATATGTGCATGTACCATAATGCACATGTGATGGCTAGAGGACAACTTTTAGGAGTCAGTTCTCTCTTACCATTTGGGTCCCAAGACTGAACAGGCTACCAGGCTTGGTGACACATATCCTTTCCCACTGAATAAGCTAGTTAGCCCATTATATTATTCATGAAGCATTTTGTGAAATATGTATGTCTATATATGTACATGTAATATACATGTATATGTATATTAATGCACACAATTAATTTTTAAGTAACGATTGTTCTTTCCAATTTTATAGGATATTCTCTGTATTTACATTTCAAATGTCATGCCCCTTCCACCCACACTCCCCTCCCTCCTCCCCCTCAACTTGCTTCCATGAAGGTGCTCTGTATCCCAATCACCCTCTCCACCTCAGTGCCTTGGATGATGATGCTGTTCTTCCCATGAGGCTGCAAGCCTTTCAGCACTTTTAGTCCTTTCTCTAGCTCTTTCATTGGGGTCCCTGTGTTCAGTCTGATGTTTGGCTGCAAGCATCCTCATGTGTATCCATTTGACTCTGGGAGAGCCTCTCAGGTGACATCCATATCTGGTTTCTGCCAGTAGGCACTTCTTAGCATCAACAATAGTGCTTGGGTTTGGTGGCTGAACATGGGGTGGTTCTCCAGGTGATGCAGCCTCTGTAGATCTTTTATTCAATCCCTGCTCCTCTCCTGTTTTGTTCATCCTTCTAAGAAAGACCAGGTCATCCCTATTCTGATTTTTCTTCTTTTAAAGCTTCATAAGTTCTGTGGATGGTTTCTTGGGTATTCTGAGCTTTTTTTTTTTTTTTTTTTCCCGGGGGGAGGGGGGCGTGTTGTATCCACTTATAAGTGAGTGCATACCATGACTGGGTTACCTCACTCAAGATGATAGCTTCAAGTTCAATCCATTTGCCTAGGAATTTCATGAAGTCATTGTTTTGAATAGCGGAGTAGTACTCCACTGTGCAAATGTACTACAATTTCTGTATCCATTCCTCTGTTGAAGGACATCTGGGTTCTTTCCAGCTTCTGGCTATTATAAATAAGGCTGCTATGAACATGGTAGAGCATGTGTCCTTGGTAGATGTTGGAGCTACTTTTGGGTATATGCCCAGGAGTGGTATAGCTGGGTCCTCAGGTAGTACTATGTCCAGTTTTCTGAGGAACTGCCAGACTGATTTCCAGAGTGGTTGTACCAGTTTACAATCCCACCAACAATGGAGGAGTGCTCCTCTTTCTCCACATCCTCACCAGTATCTGCTGTCATCTGAGATTTTGATCTTAGCCATTCTGACTGGTGTGAGGTAGAATCTCAGGGTTGTTTTGATTTGCATTTCTCTGATGACTCTGGATGTTGAACATTTCTTTAGGTGCTTCTCAGCCATTTGATATTCCTCAGTAGAGAAGTCTTTGTGTAGCTCTGCACCCCATTTTAAAAATAGGATTATTTGATTCTCTAAGGTCTAACTTCTTGAGTTCTTTGTGTATATTGGATACTAGCCCTCTATCAGATTTAGGGTTGGTAAAGACCTTTTCCCAATCTGTTGGTTGCTGGTTTGCCCTTTTGACAGTGTCCTTGGCCTTACAGAATCTTTGCAATTTCATGAAATCCCATTTGTTGATTCTTGATCTCAAAGCATAAGCCATTGGTGTTCTGTTTAGGAAAATTTCCCCTGTGCCTATATGTTTTAAGCTTTTCTTCACTTTCTGTTCTATTAGTTTCAGTGTACCTGGTTTTATGTGGAGGTCTTTTATCTACTTGGACTTGAGCTTTGTACAAGGAGATAAAAAGGGATCAATTTTATTATTCTGCATATTAACTGCTATTTGAACCAGCACCATTTGTTGAAGACACTGTCCTTTTTATATAGAATATTTTAGCTTCTTTTTCAAAGATCAAGTGACCATAGATGTGTGGGCTCATTTCTGGGTCTTTGATTCTATTCCATTGGTCTACCTGCCTGTCTTTGTACCAATACCAGGCAGTCTTTATCACAATTGATCTGTAATACAGCTTGAGGTCAGAGATGATGATTTCCCCAGAAGTTTTTTATTGTTGAGAATGCTTTTTGCTATCCTGGGGTTTTTATTATTCCAAATGAATTAGCATATTGCTCTTTCTAACTCTATAAAGAATTGAGTTGGAATTTTGATGGGGATTGCATTGAATTTATAGATTCCCTTAGGCAAGATGGTCATTTTTACAATGTTGATCCTTCTAATCAATGAGCATGGGAGATCTCCCATCTTTTGAGTTCTTCTTTAATTTCCTTCTTCAGAGAGACTTATACTTCTTTTCATACAGATCCTTCACTTGCTTAGTTAGTGTCACACCAAGAAATTTCATATTCTTTTTGACTATTGTGAAGGGTGTTGATTTTCTAATTTCTTCATCAGCCTCTTTGTCCTTTGACAAGAGGAGGGCTACTGATTTGTTTGAGTTAATTTTATATCCAATCACTTTGCTGAAGGTGTTTATCAGCTGTAACAGTTCTCTGGTAGATTTTTTGTGGTCACTTAAGTATGCTATCATATCATCTGCAAAGAGTGATATTTTGACTTCTTTCTTCCCAATTTGTATCCCTTTGACCTCTTTTTTGTTGTCTTATTTCTCTGGCTAGTACTTCCAGTACTGTGTTTAATAGGTAGGAAGAGAGTAGACAGCCTTGTCTAGTTCCTGATTTTAGTGGGATTGCTCCAAGTTTCTCATCATTTACTTTGATGTTGGCTACCATTTTGCTGTATATTGCTTTTACTATGTTTAACTGTGAGCTTTGAATACCTGATCTTTCCAAGATTTTTAACATGAAGGGGTGTTAAATTTTGTCAAATGCTTTCTCAGCATCTAGAGTGATAATCATGTGATTTTTTTTCTTTGAGTTTGTTTATACAGTAGACATTGATGGATTTTCTTATATTGAACCATCTTTGCATCCCTAAGATGAAGCCTATTTATCATGGTGAATGATCGTTTTGATTTGTTCTTAGATTTGGTTTGCAAAAATTTTTTTGAGTTTTTTTGCATCAATGTTTATGGGGAAAATTGGACTAAAGTTTTCTATCTTTGTAGGGTTTTTGTGTTGTTTAGAAATGAGTGTAATTGTGGCTTTGAAGAATGAGATGGGTAGTATTTCCTCTGTTTCTGTTTTGTGGAGTAGTTTGGAGAGTATGGGTATTAGGTCTTCTATGAAAGTCTAATAGAATTCTGCACTAAACCCATCAGGTCCTGGGCTTTCTTTTTTTGTTTTTTGTTTTGTTTTTTTGTTTTTTTGGTTTTTTTTTTGGGGGGTTGGGAGGTTTTTGATGACTCCTTCTATTTCTATAGGAGTTATAGGGCTGTTTAGATGATTTATTTGATCTTGATTTAACTTTGGTACCTGGTATCTGCCTAGAAAATTGTCCATTTCCTCTAGATTTTCTAGTTTTGTTGAGTATAGGCTTTTGTAGTAGGATCTGATGATTTTCTGAATTTCCAGAGTTTTTGTTGTTATGTTTCCCCTTTTATTTCTGATTTTGTTAATTTGGATACTCTCTCTGTGCTCTCTGTTTAGTCTGGCTAAGGGTTTATCAATCTTGTTGATTTTCTCAAAGAACCAGCTCCTGGATTGTTGATTGTTTGTATAGTTCTTTTTGTTTCTATTTGGTTAATTTCAGCTCTGAGTTTGATTATTTCCTGCTGTCTACTTCTCTTGGGTGTATCTGCTTCTTTTTGTTCTAGAGCTTTCAACTGTGCTGTCAAGTTGCTAGTGTATGTTCTGTACAGTTTCTTTTTGGAGGCACTGAGTGTTATGAGTTTTCCTCTTAGTACTGCTTTCATTGTATCCCATAAGTTTGGGTATGTTGTGCCTTAATTTTCATTAAATTCTAAAAAGTCTTTGATTTCTTTCTTTATTTCTTCCTTGACCAGGGTATCATTGAGTAGAGCATTGTTTAGCTTCCATGTGTATGTGGGCTTTTTGTTGTTGTTGTTGTTATTGAAGACCAGCCTTAGTCCATGGTGATCTGATAGAATGCATGGGATTATTTTGATCTTGTGTTTGTTGAGGCCTGTTTTGTGACTGAGTACATGGTCAATTTTGGAGAAGGTGCCATGAGGTGCTGAGAAAAAGGTTTATTCTTTTGTTTTATGGTGAAATGTTCTATAGATGCCATGAAATCCATTTGGTTGATAGGTTCAGCTATTTTCGGTGTGTCTCTGTTCAGTTTCTGCATCCTTTATCTGTCCATTGATGAGAGTGGGGTGTTGAAGTCTCTCACTATTATTGTGTGCGGTGTAATATATGCTCTAAAATTTAGTAGAATTTCTTTTATGAATGTGAGTGCTGTTGTATTTGCAGCATATTCCAGTGCAGGACTGAGAGTTTATCTTGATAGATTTTTCCCTTGATGAGTAAAAAAAGTGTCCTTTCTGATCTCTTGATGACTTTTGGTTGAAAATCTATTTTATTTAACATTAGGATGGCTACTCCAGCTTGTTTCTTGGGACCATTTTTTTGGAAAGTTTTTTTTCCAAACTTTTACTCTGAGGTAGTGCCTCCCTATGTTGAGTTGAAATGAGTTTCCTACATGCAGTAAAATGCTGGATCCTGTTTACATATCCAGTTTGATTGTCTATGTCTTTTTATTGAAGAATTGAGTCCATTGATGTTAAGGGATATTAAGAAATAGTGTTTGTTGTTTCCTGCTATTTTCGTTGTTAGAGATAGAGTTATGTGTTTATGCTTTTCTTCTTTGGTGTTTGTTGCAAGAAGATTAGTTTCTTGATTTTTTTTAGGGTGAAATTTTCCTCTTTGTGGTAGAGTTTTCTGTCTATTATTCTTTGTATGGCTTGATTTGTGGACAGATGTTGTATAAGTTTGTTTTGGTTCTGGAATATCTTGGTTTCTTCATCTATGGTGATTGAGAGTTTTGTTGGATATAGTAAGCTGGGGTGGATCTTGTATTCCCTTAGGGTCTGTATCTCTGTCTCTCTCTCTCTCTCCCTCCCCACTCTCTCTGTTGTTAGGGAAGTTTTCTTCTATAATTTTGTTGATGATATTTACTGGGCCTTAAAGTTTTGAGTTTTCATTCTCTTCTACACCTATTAACCTTAGTTTTTATCTTCTCATTGTGCCCTGGATTTTCTGGATGTTTTGGGTTAGAATCATTTTGGTTTTTGTATTTTCTATGACTGTTGTGTCAATGATTTCTATGGTATCTTCTCCTCCTGAGATTCTCTCTTCCATCTCTTGTATTCTGTTGGTGATGCTTGCATCTATGCCTCCTGATGTCATTACTACGTTTTATAACTCCTGGGATGTCTCCTTTTGTGATTTCTTCCTTGTTTCTATTTCTGTTTTCAGTTCCTCCACCTGGTTGTTTGTGCTTTTCTTTAGCTCTTTAAGTGATTTTTGTGTTTTGGCCTTTAGGGCTTCAATTTGTTTGCATATGTTCTGCTGGTTTTCCTATACTTCCTCAAGTGTGTTATTTATGCACTTCTCAGAGATCTCCATCAACATCACGAAGTATGATTTTAAGTCTAAATCTTGTTTTTCTGGTGAGTTGGGAAATCCATGATTTGCAGTGGCGGGAGAACTGTATTCTGATGTTGGCAGTTTGTCTTGGTTTCTCTGTCTTAGAGTCTGTTGCTTGCCTCTTGTCATCTTGTTATAGGTAATGCTAGGTGATCTTATCTCTTACTGGAGCTTGTCTCTCCTGTGGGTCTGTGGACCCAGGTTCTCCAGAGGGAGATTGTTCCTGGGTGTTCATTTCTCTGGGTAGGCTGTGAGTTTCAATGGCAGAGGCCAGTCCTGAGGCAGCTGGGCAGTGTGCACTCCCAGGCAGTACTGCTGCCTGCACCTCAAGAGTTCTGGGTGACCTCTCCTGGAGTAGACAGTGGGCGGAAGAAGTTGACTCACCCTTCACTTAGGATGGAGAGTGCTCCTGCAGCTCTTCTGAGCACCCAGAGACCTGTGTGTGGGCTGCCGGTCCTGATGAAACTGGACTTACGTAACGATTGGTAAACCATGTTTCTGTTGAATATTTTAACTTTTCAGTCCACTACAGTAACAATGATAAGGTGGATTACAAGAAAAGAAATGGGATGTTCCTGGAGATGCAGATTGGAGAAAATCAAGGTGGGCTTTCATTTTAAAGAATGATTTTATACGTTAAAGATACAAAGATGAGTTGTCCATCTATTATATCACCATGGAACCCTAAAGGGTTAAAAATCTGGATCAAGAAATGTTCAAGCAGTCACAACAGGCTGCAGGGACTGGGGTTTCCTTAAAAGGTCATCTGTTGTCTGTCATTGTACTGATGAGGCATTGCTGAGAGACATTCCTACCAGCTGCCTCATTTAGCCTTGAGCACCGGTGTGGCAGGGTATGAATGATCTGGGTTAATCTGCTGGAGCTGAGTCCAGTCAATGAAGAAGAGGACGTCCTTAGGAGACTTGGATTTTTATCATTGTTTTCTGTTTGTCTTCTTTTTCTGCACACCAGCGATGTTTTAACCATTAAAAATATGTGTATATATATAGTAAAACTTTATAACTTTCTTAGTGTATTGTTCCATTTCTCATTGCTAAAATAAAATACTTAACAAAAAAGCAACTTAGGAAGGATCTGTTTTGGCTTCCAGTTTAAAGAGACACAGTCTACCAAAGTGGGGAATGCAGGGCAGCAGGGGCGTGAGGCATCTGATCACACTGGGTGTGTGGTCTGGAAGCAGAGAACAGACAAGAAGGGAAGCTGGTTAAAAAACCCCAAGGCCTGTTCAGAGTGACCCACATTCTCCATCTAGGCTCCACCTTTAAAACCTTCCTCAACCTTCCAAGTCAGCACCACCAACTGGAGACAGTGTGTTCAAACACATAAGCCTCTGGGGATGTTTCACACTCAAAGCACAATTTTTAGGCGTGAAAGCATCACTCAGAATGTTGGGATTTCTATACTTTTCTCTAAAGAATGAATCCGTCAAGGCTAAAGCAATAGTCTGAGGGCAATCACCCAACTTATATTTGATGATAACTTTATGCAGAGTCTTTGTGACATGAATACTTCCTTGTGTATGATGCGTTCATCCCACAAAGGATGGCCTCTGAGCAGCTAAGACAGGTATCGGAGCGATCAGTCTCACAGTTCCGAGAACACCAACTCGGCAGAGAACTTTCTTTGTTCTCCGTGCTCTTCATAGCTGGGTGGACTGGATTCCCCAGCCTGCCTTTGTGAGCTGAGCTTTGGTCTGGTGTTTATGGGCATTTGTGTTTACTTTGTTCACAGGAAAGCTACCATAGGAATTGTAGGAATTTCGTGTGTGTGGGGTGTGGCGTGAATTGATTTCAGAAGAACAAACTTCAAATGGTGACGATTTAGCAGTGGGGGAGTGTCTAGGACGGTTTTGGAGCATGGGGTGCTTTGGTGCATTATGTGGAAACAGGAGGCTTTCCAATGAGCTCAGTGGTTCTGAATTCCATAAAACCATCCCGACACCTTCTCTGAAAGAACACTGGGTCCCTGTAGCCGTGGATATTATGTGTCCGTTCAATCAACTTCAGGGGTGACTCTTCCCTGGCATCAGGAAGTGAAATTCTAGGACACAGAGGGAATCCAGAGGGCACCCATAGATTGACAGGAGGCTACTTCCTTCACATGCTTAATTTGCTAATTAAACGAGTGTAATCGGGGCTGGAGAATATTTAGTGCTCAGACAAAGGACCAGAGTTTAGCTTTTCTAATCCAGTTCAGGCAGCTTGCAAGTCTGCAACAGCAATGCTAGGGGGTCCAACACTCTCTTCTGACCTCTGCAGGCACCTGCATACACACAGAGACAAGGACACACACATGCATGCATGCACACACAGGCACACATGCAAATCAAAATATGAATTTTAAGGTGAACTGAGTTCTGTTTGTCTGACCCATCGAATTTCTGGCCATTAAAACAGTTCCCACACATCCTTGGTAGGGCAGCGCTCATTCTTTGGCGTTGTTAAGATGATTCTTAAAAAATAAAAATCACTACTACCACCATGACCACCACCACCACCACCACCACCACCACCACCACCACCACCAGGTCCTGTTTGTCAGTACTCCATGAACATATTCCCAGTTCCTTATCTCGAAGGCTTGGAGCCAGTGCATTATGTTCCACTCATTGAATAAGTGTCCTTCACTCTGGGCTTGGGAACTCAGGGAGAAGATGGCAGTTGAAGATGGGGAGGCAGAGGTTTTGAAGGTCCCAGTCCTTCTTGTCCTCTGTGAGCTTCAGTGAGAAGCTCATCTATAGAGCTTCCATGTCCTCCTCTAGCTTTGGCAAGCAGTTAGAGGGAGGATCGGTGCTCTCCAGCTGCAGAGACCAGGGACTGTCACCAGGGAGGCTGCACCTGGGCTGGACCCATTGGCGCTGATGGCACTGGGTCCCGTACTATCTGTGCTGCCCTAAAAATAGCTCTCAATTAACATTGCATTTCAAGAATTGGAAAATTTCCCAGAAGTCCATTCTCTTTTCCTTTTTTCTATTTCATTACATTTTGCAGTAATAATACACAAGCCTGTAGAAAACATGACGGGTAATGAAAAAATGTAATTAATATAAGCAGTGTAAGGCATGTTTTTTTTTTCTTCTCTGTTGTCCTCACAGAAAATTGCAGCTTTAAAGCAAGCGGGATATGAAAATGCATAAATGCCCCTCCCTAGGCTGCTGTGGTTTGTAAATATCTTATGCAGAAACAGTTAGGTCAACTGTCAGATTTGTTTTGTTTTTTTTTTTTTTTTTTTTTTTAAATAATACGAAGTCACATATTCTTGTTTGAAAAAAAATTTCCAAGTGAGATTAATTGAGTGACTTGGATAATTGTTCGTATGACTGGGTGGTGATGGTGACAGTCTTCCACAGCAAACCCAAAGGCTGGAAGGACTTCCTCTCCGTAAGGCTGCTCTGAAGGCATTAATTGTCCTGCTCTTGGCACTTTCAACATCGAGGCACCATGAATGCCCTGGGTCCTATTTCACACGGACCCACCCCTTTTCCTTAACGGAAGGAAAATGGTTACGAAGCTGAGAGGCCGGGCAAATGGTGGCACTCTTGAGACTGCTCCAGTTCACCCGTGTGTGCCACTTAGCAATTACCTAGAGATACTCCATGAGGGGTCGCAAGAAGATCTCAAAGTTGAACTCAAAGGTTCCCCCAAATTTCTCCCATGGCCAGTACTTGGGGTTGGCTTTGATTTGGCTGTTCCTTCTCCTTTATGCTTTTGAATGATACCTGTCTTGTCTTATTGTTCACTACTTAACTCTACCTTGCTCTGGTTTCTCCAGGATGGCTCTGGTGTTTGGGAGTGTTCAGGTTTCATCTGGGGACTCTGACCTTATCCCTTCTGCTCTGCCAGGCTCCCTGGTGAAGGCAGGTTCCCCCAGATGAAAAGCGGCTGTCTCTCTGCTGTGGCATTCTGGGCAGCCATTTGGAGTCCCAGATGTAGGAAATGAAATAATCCACGCTCACACAGTCACAGAGTGCCCATCTGGCACCCAGGAACCTTGCGAGACAGAAGCACACACAGGCGTGAGCTCACTTTTGCTATGGCATTTCACCAGCAGGGCTGCAGCCAGCGAGAACGAGCGAGGAAAAGAATTCGTTCCTTTTCATTGCTCTTTCGGTGCTCTCTCCTCTTCATATCCCTGGCTTCTTGCACACCATCCTCGGTGTGAGAAAAGACATGGTGGGAAGGGCCCCAGAAACCATACAAAGACATCCCATTCTAGCCCCTAAACCAGATCGACGGGACAGCCCAATAAGAGACCTCAAGCACTTCTCTTGTTTCCTTTTAAGAGTATGTGCCATTGTAGCAAGCACAGAAGCCCTGCCAAGAAGACGCTGGATGGAGAGCACCTGGGGTTGAGTGTGAGCATGCGCGATTTTGCAGAGGTTGGCTTGCTGACATTCAACCCAAGTCGGAACCAAAGAACAAGGCAGATGTGTAAACTCCTGGGGCAGGGGGTAATTGTTACATAAGCTTTCCTTAATCTATGGCTCTAACTGAGTTATCCTTTAAAAACACACTTTTTAAAAAAGATGGGTGGAAGCTAAAGACAGGGTGAGATCCCTAAAGTAGCAGTTAGCTATGGGCAGGGACAGAAAGGTGGCTTAAATGAAAGGCAGGCTAAGTCATGTACTGATTTGTATCACAGCATCATTAAAATGAGGAAAAAGATCACCTTCGGCATTGTGCTTGACACTGTGGGGGATGGCTATCAGCAGTGTCAGGTTACAGTCCCCTTCTGAAATACCCCGTGAACTCTCAGTGCTCCCCACATCCAAAGAAGGCAAGTTCAAAACCAGGAGAGAGAAGGGTGACATAACACAGGCAGAGTTTGTCCCTGACCCCTGCTGACCAAGAGCACACAGGAGAAATGGGGTTTGGCTGGAAGGCGCCCCCATGGAGTTGAGACTCAGAAGTATTAGGGACAGGAAAAACAAATCATTTCCTCCTCGGGGAACTTGTTCGCTCTGCTCCGGCACCATTTGTGTCTTTCCAGAGGATGCTCTCTGCGAGTTTGATAATCCTGGGTAGCAAATGGGGAGCACAATGAGATGTTTGTAAATATGATAAACCATTACAATATTACAGCTTTTCATTTGGAAAGTCACTTAGGCAAGAAATGATTACTGACCCATGATATGTAAATGACGGGAACGCGGAAATTAGTATTTGGGTCAACTCATGTATTTTTCAACCATGAAATGAAAATCTCAGCGTTCACATCCCGATTCATACATGAGAGCACCACGCTGCTATTAGTTGGCTATTGTGTTAATTTATTATTGTCTTAGTTAATGTTCTCAGAGCCTTGGTGAAGCTAGATGTCTACGCTCAATGTCCTAATGTTAGAGCTGAAAGGAGGCACGTACTTGACAGAAATGAGGTTTCCTGAGGGAATGTGAGGTCAGCTGGGTAGAAAAAAGCTAATCTGAAGGGGCTTGGGGACACGCCTCTCCAAAGAGCTGAAA
The DNA here is from genome assembly GCF_963924665.1 of Micromys minutus. Lineage (NCBI taxonomy): Eukaryota > Metazoa > Chordata > Mammalia > Rodentia > Muridae > Micromys > Micromys minutus. The sequence goes on along the minus strand of NC_137973.1, from coordinate 75,157,989 downwards.
CTTAAGCCTAGTCTATCACCCACATTTTTGTTTGTTTGTTTGTTTGTTTTAAGTTTGTGGAAACTTTGTTGGAAAGCTATGCTCCCGTACCAAGCTTTTATTGCCAACCGGGACACAAAAGAATCCCAAAATGGAACTGGAGAGATGGCTTTCCTATTGAGAGCAGAGGGTTCAGGTTTGATTCCTAGAACCAACAAAGTGCCTCCCAACTACCTGTGAGGAGGATCTAATATTCCCTGGGACTTCTGTAGTGTGTGTTTGTGTGTGTGTGTGTGTGTGTGTGTGTGTGTGTGTATGTGTGTGTGTGTGTGTGTGTGTGTGTGTGTGTGTGTGTGTGTGTGGTGCACAGGAATACAGTAGGAAACCTCTCCCCCATATACATAAAGTTAAATGAATAAATAAATGAATTAATACATAAATAAGCAAACAAAAGGATCCTCCAATGGCCTTTGTCTTCAAGGCTAAAAGCCAAATTGGCTCACTGTGAAAATGACTCATAAACTCAAAGAGGGGAGAAAACTCAGGAAAGCTTTCTGGAGGAACTGATATTTAGATTCAAAACTGCCAGCATTGCTTAGACTTTCATATGCGAACCAATGAGAGAAGCCATGCTGGGTGTAAGGCAAAGAAAGAGGCTCATAAGATGAAGCCAAAGTCAGGAGGTCAGAGATTGCTCAGTGAACAGTAAGGTTAGTACAAAGCCAACAGTGACTTTGTGCAAACAAACTCTCAGTAGTGGCTCCTGGGAGAACCCAAGGCTAGTGAGAGAGGGCAGCCGGGCAAACATAAGGGGAAAAGTCTAGCCTGCAGCTATCACATAGAATGAAGCAGGGGGCAAATTGAGAAAAGGAATAACCACATGGCTGTGTCCAACCTAAATCTGGGGCTGCTTATGCCACAGGATAGCTTTCAATGCAGCCCAAGTCAAAGTTGTAAATCTAGGGCTGGATGGCTCAGTGGTTAAGAGCACTGGCTGCTCTTCCAGAGGTCTTGTGTTCAATTCCCAGCAACCACATCGTGGCTCACAACCATCTATAAAGGGATCCTATGCCCTCTTCTGGTGTGTCTGAAGACAGCGACACTGTACTGACATACGCAAGATAAATAAAAATATTTTTTAAAAAGACACAGGCCCATTTGAGGTGGATATTTATTTTAAAAAGTTGTAAATCTATCTAAAATATTATAAAATGTCTTTGTCTAATTATTGTTTCTAATTTTTTTGTGGTAAGTTTGTAGATAGCAGTGTTGTGTCACCATGTGAAAAAGTTGACCACAGTTGAGGGTTCAGAGAAAGATGGATTAGTGTTGAGACCTTCCTGCGTGTGTGTGTGTGTGTGTGTGTGTGTGTGTGTGTGTTAGGAGGGATGACGAGAAAAGGGTGGGGCTAAGGGACAAGAACGGAGTCTCAGGAATAAGTGTCAATGCCGCATGCAGTAGACAGACCCAGTGTCAACCCTTGTGTTCAATGAATTTAAAGCATGTGATGCTGAGAAGAAATTTGGTTGGCTTTGCTTCTTAATCACGCTGTTTGGCTGCAGGGACCCTTGGCATTCTGTCTGCACAACTGAAGCTTAGCGCTTTGAACTGCAATGTTGGGTAGTGTGTAGACTACAGTCTTATCCAACGTTGGTTCATGGTTATGGATTATACTAACCTCGAAGAGAAGCATTCAGTCAAAGTCTTCTCAGGATACTCAAGACCAGAGAGCTGAGGTCAGAAGCCCTGAGAGGGCTTCTGATGCAGGTTTGTTTTGAAACAGTCAGTAAGACCAATGGTTCTCAATGGTGGTCATATGCCTCCTATGGAAGACCTTGGGACTCCTGTCAGAATTTTCAGATGTCACAATATTGGGTCAGAGCCAAAGCTAATAGACATCTATGATCAAAACAGCCTCGCATGATCAAGGATCACACGTTGTCCCACATAACTTTCGAATATCTTAGCAGCTGTGTCTGCAAGGGAAGCTGTTTATAATGACCTCAGCCTGAAACCCAACTGCTTACTTCATTACTTATGGGTATTATTGCTTAATTTTAATAGATACTAAATTTTCCATGAATTTACAGCTTCCATGTTAAATCAGGAGAAGACTATATTTTTTCTTCTTCAGAACTTTGCCAAGATGTGGATGAAGAGAGAGCACGTTCCCAATAGTTCTGAAATAGCAGCACTCCCCCAGTCCAGGGGCCCTATGGCTCTGCGTTTATGCACAGATGAAAGCATTTGCATCTTCATCATACATTCCAGCCTTACATATCTAAATGCACATCTCATTGTGAACCATTTTCTCTTTCCCTCTTGTAAATTATATTTAGGATAGTCTGTCACCATGTAAAACTATGTATGTGGCTAACAAACTATACGGGCCATAGATGCTCAGGATCGTACAAGAAGGATTATGAAGTTGCTTGTTTCATTTTAATCAGACACCATGCTGATGCCTATAATTGCAGTACTTAGGAAGCTTAAAGAGAAGGGTTGTCACAAGTTCAAGGGTGCCTTGGGTTGTATGTTTATAGTTCCAGGTGAGCTCCGAGTACAGAATAAGGTCCTGTTTGAAAACAAAGAAAGAAAGATGTTGGGTCTAATGGGCTGAAAATCTCAGACTTAAAAATCTGAGAAAGTTAGGTATGATATCTTATGAGCTTTATTTGATGCTATCTCCACCCATAACTTTGCTGCTACTCTCTGATTAGCCTGGCATGGAGTGCTTTGGACACTGTATAGGTGTATTGGGGACACAAGGAGGTATGAGTCATGCACTACTCTTAGATCCTGCCAAATACTTTGTCAGTATCATTCAAGAAGAGGTGGTAGGGACATGGGCTATACCAGCCACAAGCACTTAAGAGCAGGTCTGGAAGGCCAGACAGGAAGTTGTCGGTCAGTAGTTAGAGTAAGGGATCCTGCTGCCCAACACTTCAGGCTGGGGAAGAGAGGAAACCCTACCCACTGGGGAAGGACCAGACAAAAGCAAAGTCTCAGCTCAAATGATCATAACTAGGGGCAAGAAACAAAAATATGAAGCCGAAAACTGACACCCCAAACCTAGCCAAAAGTGGAACTTTGGGCAGAGGGCTCAGGCTAGAATTCAGAAAAACTGGGGTGCAGGGAAGGGCAGCAGTAAGAGAGTTTCCATGTTCTGTTGTAGATATTGAGGTCAGGATGACATAGTATGTTATGATTACCTGCAGATCAAATTCTCTGGTAGATTTTGAGAAGGAAGCCAGGCTCAGAGACTAGGAGCCAGGGTGGATTTTACATTTGGGTAGTTAATTATTTAACTGGAAGAGTTCATGTGCACATGTTTAAGGGAAGATCAGGTGGACAGTTGTTAACAGAAAGCCATGTAATATTTCAAGAGTACCTGAGGATGCAGAGCTCTGGTCTAGGTCTATAGTTATTTTTATCAGATCACAAAATGTCCAACTTTATTGGTAGGTGACTATACTGTTTATTATATGTAACAATTGTAACCCAGTAAATATATAAAACATCAGTGATATCTATATTATTCCACTTGGCCCTTGACACAATACAACTGCAGTATGTAAGCCATACATTATTGCATTCCTTATTTTATAAATAGATCAGAGCTCAGAAAAGTTTACTCATCACATCAAGCCACACTGGCATACAGGCCAGAGGAACACTGGCTCTCAGAGCCCGTGGTACCATATCCCTGGTCTACTACTTTGAGCTGACTGTGTGACTGCATTTTTCACAACTCCCACAGGTATTTTAGTTTTAGCTCTAACCTTGTGTTGGAATGAAAGATGGGTTAGTTACTTTTTTCATTGCTTTGACAAAACACCTAGCAAAAGCCACTTAAGGAAGAAAGGGTTTATTTTGCTTCACAGTTTGAGGGACAGTCCATTAAGACAGGGAGTCAGGGAACAGGGGCTGGAGGCAGCTGTTGGGTTGTATCTAAAGGAAGCAGAGAGAACACTGGTGTTCAGCTCTCCTTTTTCTTTTTACTCCATTTAGGACTCCAGCCAATGGGATGCTGCCATCCTTCCCTCCTCGGTTAAACCTTTCAGCAAATACCTTCACCGACACACCCAGAGGTGTGTTTCCACAGTGATTTTAAAAGCAGTCAAGTCAACAATGAAGATTAACCATGGTAAGAGGCTTACACACTTAAGAAGCATGTGAACACTGGATATGATCTGAAAGACTGTCAGAGCTATTAGGAGATAAAGACAGAGTAGACTTTCAGAACCAGGTACTGGGGCACACTAAATTGAAAAGAGGCAGTTCCTTTTCTGATTGATGGCTTGTATTTGAATGAATACCATTCTAACAATAATGGCGTGGTAACAGGAATTGTAGAAGCCATCACCTAAGTACCACGTTTTTTTTTCTTTCTCGGATTTGTGGAATGTTAGGGCTATAAGATAGATCTTATTTCCCACATTTAGTAAATACATTAATAATGATTGTTAACATGTGGGGTTCACTCATTCTACAAAAGAGTTACTTAGGAGAGAATATATAAGAGAGAACATAGGTGGCTGTCTTAGGTTTTATTGATATGAAGAGACACCATGACCAAGGCAACTCTTATAAAGGCAATAAAGGCAAAACATTAAATTGGGGCTGGCTTACAGTTTCAAAGACTCAGTCCATTATCATGGCAGGAAACATGGCAGCATCCAGGCATATGGTGCTGAAGAAAGAGCTGAGAGTTTTATATCCTGATCTGAAGATAGGCAGAAGACTTGTCTATAGCCAGGCAGGAGGGAGCTCTCTACTGAAGTGGGTAGAGCTCAAGCAGAGAACCTCAAAGCCTACCCCCATTTACCCTGACAAGGCCATACCTACTCCAACAAGGCCACAACTCCTAAAAGTACAACTTCCCATGGGCCAAACGTATTCAAACCACCACAGTCACCAAAAGGGACCTGAGCTCAGATTTTTATACCTAGGGTCTTAAGATTCTTCATCTGGTAAACCCCAGGCCATGGACATTTGCCCAAAGGAAACTATTTTTACATTCTCAGTGTAGGTTGAAATTGGTGCAGCATCTGTTTTAGCTTAGCATTCTATTTTTTTTTTTTTTTTTTTTTTTTATGACCAAAGACAGCCAATGAATACTTACCCATTAACCTTTTCCACTATGATAATGCTGAAGTGCCACCTCTGGAGTCAGTGGGATGCTAGTTCCCAAAGCTTAAGGCTCTGAAGTATTTTTCTGATGGAATACAACTCCATCCACTTTCCTTTATCCACAGGTATATATCAGGAGGGAATGATGTTGGTGTGTGTTAAGTGGTTTTGTTCAGATGGGAGGATATCCTGGAACTCGGTAGCTCAGGAATCATGGAGTTCTGAAGGGAAAATGTATCCCAGTGGAAGGGCATCTTGAGACATGGGAGCTTAGGAACTTTACAGCTCTGAGGTGGGGTAGTGTCCGAAGGGAAGGGCATCCTAAGATACAGGAGCTAGGGAACCACAAAGCTCTGACAGGAAGCCTTCTCAGCAAAAGTGTTGTAGCTCCCAGGGGAGTGTAGCCCCAGCTGAGCTCTGCTCCTTCTCTTCTCTTCTTTGCTTCTTTTCTTTGCTTCTCCTGACAAAGAGTCACGCCAGGAAGGAAGTCTCATCGAGGAGATTTATTGGAGGGTCCAGGGTGTGGAGGGATGAAGCCAGGAGAAACTGCTCTGCTCCTGGGAGGAGACAGCAGGAATGGATCAAAAAGCCATAGACAGGATTTCTGTAGGGGCAGAATTTCTCAGGGCTGAGATTTCCAGAGCAAGCACTTGTGGGATTTCAAGACCTGAGCTTGGAGGGGGTGGGGGTCAGGGACTGGTGGGTTTTTGTTGGATGCTCAGGGATAGGTGGCTTTTCCTACTCTAGGATTGGTGTCTTTTCTTCACCCACCTTTTCCCTGCATTGGGACCCATACATAGGTTAGGGTGGAAAGTTTTTCCTGGCTGCAGATGGATTTTGCTGAGGCACCATCTTTGTGGGGCTGCTGGGGGTTGTGGGGCAGATAATGGAGGGGAGGTGATGCCTTTGTGGACAGCTCCTGTGAGACAGCTCCTGTGGGACAGCTCTAGCTGTGTCTCCACTGTGGACAACTGCTGAGGGGAAGCTCCCGCTCAGGGGTGAGGAAAGGCACAGGCTGAGGAGATGTGGTTGCCACCATTTTGACAGGAGCCGCCATTTTGGAAAGCTCCTGTGGGATATTTTACTCCGGCAGCTATAGCCTTGACAGCTTTTATGGTACAGTGCATGTTGTGCTGTGCAGCTCAGGGACTGCAACATGTACCTGGGAAATCTGAGACATGGACACCAACCTTAAAGTTTCAGGAAACACTGAGTTCAATTCGGATCCGTTAAGAAAGGAGAAGACGCTGGGAGCGATGCTTGGCTGTTATCCGTGCTCCATGTTGGAAGGCTTGTTTACTCTTCTGTAACGAGCTGTGTTCCAAGGAAGGTCACTGGAACCTCTCTGGGTAACACTGAAGTCATTTTTTAGCTCACAGAAATGTAGCAAAACTCTAAGTTTACATTAAAATGACTTCCTTTAGCTCTTCAGTTCACTGTTGTCGTCCAAGGGAGACTTTCTAGAACTACCCCCCTTCAGTTATTGAGAAATTAATGGAGCCAAGTAAAGAGGAATCTTTAATAGGCTTAAGTTAACATTTCCCAAGTTTTCTGTGATTGAGACTTGGGCAGAAAATAGAACACCGAATAATGTGTAAATGGCTTTTCCTTATAAATACATTTATCTGAAGAACTTCATTATTACATAAATTACTTCTTCAAAATTAATTTCCACTTATTTTAAAGAGATGAAACCCGTGTTTTCAATGTGCTTAGTAGAGCTCAGCGATCACATATAATAACAATGTATTAAAAGCCGCACAGAAAAGAAACCATTAAAAAAAACCATAACTCAACAGACGAAAATAATGACAGACTAGCCATTCATGCAAATTAGCTAACTCACATTTATCAAAGAAAATATTTCATAGTATTAACAACACTGTCATTTAAGAAAAATTAAACAGGGCCCGGAACCACACATTCATTTTTACTGCTTCTCATTATTCATGTATGTGTTTTCTTTCCTCCTTTTCAAACAAAATCACAAGTTTTGGATTCAAAGTTGGGCAGAGAGAGAAGCAGACAATTTTTCTGATTTCTACTGACCCTGAGGTTAGCAGCAGCAAAGCGGTGGGAACAAATCTGGCTTGAACCACATCCAAATCTATATCTGCCAGCATGTATGAGAGACAAGGAGTGAGCGGGGCAGCAGATATGAACATGGGGGATCTTGGGAATCGAAATATTAAACATATGTCAAGGATTATCAAATCCACTTCCACATGCCTCATAGAGATGTCTTCAATCTGAGGAGCTCAACCCTCTTCTGTGTGCACAGGCTTGCTTTCTGGTTTTGAGGGCCTCGCCCTACCTTGGAGCATCCAGTTACCACGCAGCACTGGATTTTAGATGAGTGCACACAAAGCTCTCATACTGTTTAGCAAATTCAGGTTTTTTAACAGACACTCTTAAAAATCTCCAATCTCTATTCCTGTCCAGACACTTCATTGTTATTGCTTTGTTTTCTTCCTCTTTTCCCTTTCTCTTTTATCTTTTCTCCTCTCTTCTTTCTTTCTTTCTTTCTTTCTTTCTTTCTTTCTTTCTTTCTTTCTTTCTTTCTTTCTTTCTTTCTTTCTTTCTTTCTTCCACATCAAGCTATTTGTCCGGTAAGTGGTACTGCTGAGGAAATTCTGTTAGGTTTTTTACTTGTTTTTTGATTAAAGCCCATGCTTAACTCTTTTGCAGAGCTTCAGATGCAGTGAAGAATGTTTCCAATTGAGAGATTGAATATATTATTACATTGGTGTGAATAGGAATGGCCCCTTTGGACCCCTGTGTTTGAATGCTTGGCCACAGGGCACAGCACTATTCAGAGGTGTGGCCTTGTTGGGGGAGGTGTGTCATTGTGGAGGCGGGCTTTGAGATCTTATAGCTCAAGCTGTGCCTAGTTCAACTCACAGTCTCTCCTTGGTGCCTGGAGATCAAGATGTAGAACTCAGCTCCTTCTCCAGCACCATGTCCCTCCATGATGATTATAGACTTATCCACAGAATCTAGCAGAATAATCAGGAGACAGTCACTTCATTGAATCTTTTTTTTCCTTTAAATAGTAAATTTAACTTATTTTCCATTAAAAGCTGCAGGAATATTGCTTATGATTTCCGCCATTTCGAAATCTCTGTATATTTCCAGAATATAAATGAAAGGTAGAAACTGTAAGCCAGCCCCACTCAAATGTTTTCCTTTATATGAGTTGTCTTGGTCATGGTGCTTCTTCACAATAATAGAATTCTGACTAAGACAATTAAACCTTGTTTCATCGGATATAACCCTTGTTACTTTTTCTGCCTAAACCTTGTCCTGTGGTAAAATTGAAATTGTATTTTGAAAATACACTACTGCTTTACAAGCTAGCCTTTGAATAATATTATTTTTATCAAACTCACTGTGACTTTAATTTTTTTTTTTTTTTTTTTTTTTTTTTTTTTTTTGCTTTTATTTTCTTATCTGGTAACTGCTTAGAGAAAGCTGATTCTCCGTGCCTCATGAGCTCTTGTCTAATATGAGAAGACTGTTGGCTCTACAGCTTTTGTGTAATTAAGTCATACTCCCATTGTGTGATTACTGGTACAGAAAGTCCAATTCCATCTTTGTATACAATCATCATTGGCAAATAGCACAGCTTTGTACAGTGTTTTCTTGACAGGCAACCTGTACTGTGTTCTGGCAGGAACATGTGCCAAGAAGGGACCAAATTTCTACCTTTCTGCTCTCTAAGAGAGTCTGAATTGATTGAATTTTTATAAGTAGTGGAAGGACTTGGTTGAGCAAAATAAATGGTTAGTTTGGCTGAAGTGATCCAGAAAATAGCACCTTGATATAGTGCCACCATATAAAAATGGGGAGGGGACAGAATTTAATTCTTTCTGAGAGAGGGAAAGTTGAGGACACTGTGGTGTGTACCAGTGGCCATCTTGACCCCAGTCTCTCCTGCTGGTTTAGAGGAACAGTCAGAACATATTTGACTTCTTTGCCCTGCCCCCAACCACCAATGCCTGTCCATCTTCCATCTTTTACCACTTGAAGGAAGAGTCTTTGCTCATCTGTTGCTCAACTGTCTTTGTCTTGTTCTGCGAGGTAGAGGAAGCTGAGCTTCTTTGGTGTCATAGCATAAGTTCTCCTGCCCCATCCTTCAGAGATTTCACAGGCACTACAAAAGATAATCTGCCAACTTGGTCTCATAGCCAGGGCTGAGAGGAGAAATGATGACTTGTAGGAAAAAGTCTGAAATATGTCAGCGCCCACTTGGGTGGGATATTTGCTTATCTAATTTGTTCTAAACTGGAGCATCTGTTTTGGTTACTAAAGCAAAACATCTTTGATGATAACAAATAATTGTCCTGTTAAGTTGTTTCTTTTAACCTTGTTCAATCCTCCAGATTGCATTTTTGGAAAGATTGCATATAAGGAAAGAAATGTGCCTTGTAGTAATTTCACTGGTTTTGCCAAGATATACATAAAAACACAATGTGGTCTTCTCCAAACTCATTTGATCTCCCTTACCCCACGTCTACTATCTGTGGAAGATTAACCTCCTGGAATTAGCAAAGGGATCTTAAAGCTGAACACACTCTCCACTTACTAGAACAAAGCTGAGTAGGAGGTGAGTTCCCCATGGAGAGTGGCCTGCCGCTCAGCATTCTCCCTCCATTCCTGCAGAGGTTCCTGTTCTCCATCTTTATCTTTAGCCTACATCTCAGAAGCTGAGCCAGCAAGAGGCTCAACGCCCCCAGGACTCATCTGTCCTGAAGCAGCAAAATAGATCTGGGTTTGCGGAGGCTCTTGGAACCCGTCTGCCTCTGGACAAAGGGAATTTTACCATACAAGACCAAATGACAAAAAGTTACACGTGTTAACTGCTCTATAATAATTTCCCCTTTACCATCTCCCCTGAAAATGCATAGAAAACTTGAATTTGCTTCTAAGTGAGTAGGGTGAGAAAAGAAGAAAGGGCCTGCAGACCAAGGTGATGGGTTCTTTAAATGAAATACGATTCTTTGGGTGATTTGGGGGTGAGGGTCAAGAGCAGTTGGGCTGGGGAGACATACTGATTGGTAATGTTCTTGCTGTATAAGGGTGAGGACCAGATTCTTAGAACCCAAATCAAATAAAAAAAAAAAAAAACCAAACATAAAAACCAGGCATAGCAGCCCACGTCCTCTTGCCTCCACAGCCACATGCACACACACACATACACACACCCGCACACACACTCATATATACACAATACACACTAACACCCAAATAATGGCTGCCAGACATAATGGGTCAGAATTCAAACGTCTGACTCCTCCGCTCCCTGTATTTCACAGTGAAACACTCCGAGGAGAAACTGTAACAATGATACACTCACATTTTTAATGACTTGTTCATGTTTTCAGAGACTGAACTATGTCTAAATGAAAGTATTTCCGAGATATTGTTGGAATGTTTCACATCCCACTGTTAATTCACCACATCCTTGAAGTCTGTTTAGATGGAGGAACTATTTAACTAAAACAATTCCCTTGCCATTTCTATGTGTGTCCATATATTTACCAGGATCAGCTAGGATAGGAGACTGTAACCAATTGAAAAGTCAGTGTGTTCCCGTAGAAAGTCTATTTAATCCTCTAGAGACATAATATGTAGACTCCCTTGGCAAGTAACAGGTCTATATATTTTTGCTTCTATTACTCTCATTCAAGTATTTCACAACTGCTATTGAGAGTTAGTGAGAAGCAACAGTTGGAGCATATCTCAACAGTCTTAGAGCTTTGAAGGAGTAGAGAGGGCACAGCCCAGTGCCTTTTAGATGCCACGAATGGCAGTACGTTTTGGCCTTTCTGTCCCATTTGAGTGTGAATCTTCGGAGTCGTACTGGGGACTGGCTTTATTTAAGCTGTGTGGTGTTTTTGTTTTCTCACCAGGGAAGCTTTAAACAGACATGGTCCATTGAGTCTGAGCTCTATGTCTCCCAGATATCACACTTATCCAAGGATGTGGCTGTGACTGCAAAATGCTGCTAAGTGGGTCTGAAGTCTTTAGGTCCTGATTCCATTCAGTGCTTGCACATTTTAAATAAGCTGCATCAGCAATGTCAGAGTAGGACCCGGTGACCCAGTCAGTTCTATATGTCGGACATTTCTTCCAGAACATTGTGCTTAAACATTCTAACTCAAAAGCCAGCCTATTTCTATAAGGGGGGCAGGGCTCTCAATTTTTGAGATTACTTCCATTTATTGGGCCAAATTATAACTTCCTGTGGCCTCTAACTTGGTGTGTCTTCTGGAGTGACAGAATAATTCTTTCACAGGAAGTGCCTGCAGATGATGCTTGGAAAATGCCAGATGTGCTCTCTGTCCTAGTGTAGGGCTCTTCCAACTCTGACATTACAAGAGGATGACCATGAGCCACTGCATTTTCAGGCAGACATCCTTCCTTTTCTAAAATTGCTTTTGATGGTTTCCACACTTTTAGGCACTAACCACTGGAAGGAGACTTGCTACCCTTTTGATAAAATGTATAGAATCCATAGCTCTTATGGATTCTCCAGATGAGCCTTGGGCCCTAGCCGAGAACAGTGAGGGTGTCTCTTTTAGTGCAGCCCTTGGCCATATTGGCTGCAAAGCTATGTCATATTGCTAGTTTGCTCTGAACTAGAGGCCCACCTAGGATTCAGGACTTCACGTAGGTTCATTGTCAACTTACATCATGATTTTGGTTTGTGGATGGCATCTAGATTGTTGGGGTAATATGAAAAAGGGCCTCAGGTGGAACTTTTAAACAACAGAGATTTGCTTTCTGTCATTCTGAAAGCCCGAGACAAGAGTACCAGCATGGCTGGGTTCTGATGAGGGATATCTTCCAGGATGCAAACCGGCAAATTCTCTTTTGCAGTGAGGAAGATGCCTGGTTTACTATCTCTTCATCTCTTTTCACGAACACACTAAAACCATCCACAAGTGGTCCAGCTTTTTTAACCTACCTATCTCCCAAAGGTCCCTTTCCAAATATAACCTACACTGGGGTGATAATTAAACATTTGGGTTTGGAAGGGAGCATAAATATCCAGTCCATAAAGGTAGAAAAACTGGGGGTCTTGAAAGTTTAGGGCACTTGGGATTATATATCTGATTTACATGCCAGTAGTTATGACTTAAGATTTTTAATTTTTTTCCTTTGATTCAAAATCTGAGCAATTCCTGACTAGCAACACACTAGTAAGTCAGGGTTTCCCTGCCTGAATTTAAGCAAGTAAGAACATTTCCTTGGTTAGTTAAATGTGCTTACCTTGACTTGGAATTTGAGTTTCTTACGATGTTTATAAAACCTTACTTTATCTATCACCATAGTAGTGATCTTTCTCTTTAATTTGTTTAATCTGTAAACGAGCTAAATCTATATGCCCTTATCTTAGTCACGATATCGATTCCTGCACAAGCATTGTAACCAAGAAGCAAGTTGGGGAGGAAAGAGTTTATACAGCTTATACTTCTACATTGCTGTTTATCACTGAAGGAAGTCAGGACTGGAACTCAAGAGGTCAGGAAGCAGGAGCTGATGCAGAGGCCATGGAGGGAGGTCACTTACTGGCTTGCTTCTCCTGGCTTTCTCAGCCTGCTTTATTATAGAACCCAGGTCTACCAGCCCACGGATGGCACCACCTACAATGGGCTGGGGCCCTACCCTCTTGATCACAAATTGAGAAAATATCTTACAGCTGGATCTCATGGAGGCATTTTCTCAGCTAAGGCTTCTTTCTCCGTGATAACTCCAGCTTGTGTCAAGTTGACACAAAACCAGCCAGTACAACCCCTGTACAAGGTGTAAATGGTTTTACACCTGGGGGGGGGGATGGTTCAGTATGCAAAGTGCTTGAAGACTTGAGTTTAGATCCTTAGCTCTCATAAAAAGCCAGGCATGGTGAGGGATACCTGCAGTCCCAGGGCTGAGAGTGTAAATGTAAGATCCCTGGAGCTCATGGGACAGCCAATTCAGCTGGGTTGTTGAGCTCCAGGTGGGTTCGATGAGAGTCTTTGTTGCAAAAACTGGTGATGCAAGTAAGGTAGAGGATGACTGAGAAAGACGTCCAATGTTGACCTCTGGCATCTATATATGTGGGCACTCATAAGAGTGTGTACTCATGTACACAGATGCAGTTTCTCTCTCTTACACACACACACACACACACACACACACACACACACACACACACCTTCCTCAAAACAGGACAGTACTGAAGAAAGAACAACACACGGTTATATCGCCGGAAGACCTTTCTCCAGGTTAATGTTAACATGGACATTCATTCTTCTGGGACACTCCTGAGCCATCTGAAACTTTACGTGCCTGTACTGTTGCTCTACTCACATGCCCCAGTGCCAATATTAAAGAGGATCATGGGAAACTTATTGAGTGTACTGCTGAAGTGCTAATGTCTGGCCACAGTGAGGAAAACTCATTCTTTAGCTGAGTAGACCATTAGAAAAGTCCTTTTAAAAAAATCAAATGGCCTCAGTCACTCACAAGGGAACACTCCAGCCTTCCTTTTAAATCTTAGAAGAACCCTATCCTTATAACCATGCCAAACATAGGTTTTCCTTGGCAAGTTTTTTTGATCCACCAGGCAGGTTTGGCAGCACCTGTGGCCCTGTCACAACATGCTGGTCATTTCTCCAATCTAGCATATATCAGCTTACCTCTGGTTATTTATTTCCTCCTTCCTTTAATACTTGCCCTTCCTGAGGGCAAGGACTGCATTTCACTCCCCTTTGAAAGATCTTCCTTAGCATCCCCTGTAGTCCTGCTGCATTTAAGAGAGTCCCAGCAAATATTTGCTAAATGAACGGATGTGTGACTGAGCACATATCTGAGTGCTCTGAACCTTTCTGCATAGTTTCTCTTAAAGAGCAGCAGAGAGTTCTCTTTGATTTCCTTTGGACTCTGGTCCTTCTTGTTAAGGGCCTATAGGAGTATTATACAAAGGCCGACAACAGAGTCCAGCATTCCCCATCTCCTGATAAAGACGAATCAACCCTCTCTGCCCACACAGAATAGTTGTTTTAAGATTAATCTTAACTCCGTAGCCTATAAAACAAAACTAATTGCAGAATTCAAAGCTTCAGAGCATTTTTAGGTAGCTTGATGGGGAAGCATCGAAATAAATACAAACATTTAGATAAAACAACCATTTTAATAGTATTAACTCTGCCAATTAATGATAATGGAAGAGCCGTCCAATTAGCTAAATCGCTGATAGTTTTATCAAGCAGAGGTTGGTAATTTAAAGCAAACAAATTCTTTCTAATTTTATCCACTTGCACACACAAGATATTTAAAGGATAACAGGGACCCAATAAAGAATGCTTCTCAGTAAGAGCTATATTTAAGTCTCCTAATGGCACTAGCATAGAGTTACCCCAATTAGTCAGAAAACCCAAGCAGTCAGTAAATTCTTTGGAGCCTCTGCAATTTGGGGGTAAAAATAATTGAGATACAACAAAGGTGCTGCTTACATCCATTAGTGTTATTATTGAAGTATATCTGGGAGGGAGGGAATGTTGGGAGCCGGTGGGAGCGTTCCTGACTCACCCAACCTATTCATTGTGTGTGTTCACACTAAACTTCATACCTGAGTGTTCCCGAGGTGGCTTTCATGAAGGTCATTCCAGAGAACCCTCCCTGGGGCAGAAAGCTTGTGAGAAGTTGCCTGCCCAGTGCCACACCATCTCTGTGACTTCCCTCGTCAAACCTCCATGGAGAATTCGGGCATGTAATTGGATAATTCAGGAAAATTTAGGATGAGAATGGTACCAGCATCTCTCATGATCTCTTGTGTTCTTCTCAAGAGAATAGACTTTCAAAAATGTCTCTCCTGATGAATGACAGACCTGGCCAGTTAAGGACAAGTGATAGATGACACACTTGCCCAGAAGTAAGAGCGGGGTTGACCTGAGACAGTTGGAGGCAGCTCAGCTTTGGGACTGGCAACACCGTGGGCTGTAATCACATTCTACCACACGACTCCTACAGAAGAGTTGAGTACAGGTCACCTTAAAAGTTCCAGAATTAAGGACGTGGCTCAGTTAGTAAAGCACCTGGTAAGCAAGCATGAGGACATGTCGATCCCCAACACTCACAAAGTCAAAGCTCCTGCTGCTCCAGCTTTGGGGACAAACGAATGGGCAAATCCCGAGGCTTGCTGGCCAGTGAGCTTAGGCAAATTGGTGGATTCTAGGTTCAGGAAGAGATTACTGCCAAGACTATTGTCAATCTGAAAGAATCTAGAGTCAGGGCACGGCTGGAATGGGGTTGGGGTATCTTATGTACCTTAGTTGAGGCGGGAAGACCCTCCCATTTCCAGAAGCACCATTCTTTATGCAGCATCCTGAGCTTGTACAATGGAGAAAGCCAGGTGAGCTCTGGCCTCCTTTGGCCCCTGCCTTCTGGTTGTGGGTGGAAATGTTACCAGCCTCTTTAAGCTTCTGGCATCTTGACTTCTCGGCTGTGATGAAGCAAACCCTTAAACTGTGAGTCAGAGTAAGTTCTTTCTCCCTTATACCGTTCTGGCTGGGGATTTTGTCAAATCAGTAGGAAAAAGTAACTAAGACAGAGACCCTGTCCCCAAAAGTATAATCGGAGAAGAATTGAGGAAGATATCCGAGGTTGACGTCTGGTCTCCTTATCCATGTGCACATACATGAGACATACACACTCACACCCCACCACACACTCACACACACTTCAGAACTGAAGATTCTGTTTATCTTATGCTAGGATACACCACGTGAGCACTGTGCCAAGATGGAGATGAATAATCGATAAAGGACGCAGGGCAACAGGAGAGCCTCAGATCTGAGTGCAGCAGCAGGAAATGGTCTTTGACCAGAAGAACTGTTATTTATCGTGCCATTTACTATGAACAAGTACCTTAATAACATTAGCTCATTAGCCTTCCCGTCAGTAGAGTTGGTATCACATATAGAGAGTTTACTGAGCCTTACAGGTGAAGTAGAAAGCCCATGGCCATGAGTCCTAAGTCTCAGACTTAATGGCTTTCATACTACAATTGTCCCATTCTTTACCCGAGTGGTACTCTCTCATCCTGGATGCCCAGTCTGGCACATTGTCAGTGTCTGGATAGTGATGGTTCCTGTGTGTTCCAGTGTTACAGAGTACAGACACCCAAGGATAGCCCTTTGAGGTAAATAAGGAACAAGTGGGCCCAGCTGGGCATTTGCATCAAAATGCCCTGCCAGAGTTGCCAGCTCCTCTGGCAGAGTGCCCAGGCTCTGCCCTGCAAGATGCCTTTGCTTTTCATTTTATTAACTGTGCCACATAAAAATGGGCCTGCGGCTGGCCTCAGAGACCCTACCCCTGTCCTAACAGGAGAGAACAGGGACAATGTTGTGGAGAAACAGGGAATTGATGGTACCAGCATTTCGTTATCAAATATTCTATATTGATCCAGGCATGATAATATGTACCTGTAATCTAAGCACTCAGGCAGGTTGAGGCAGGAGGATTACCACAAGTCCCAAAATTATTCTTGGCTCTATATTGAGTCCCTATATAAATAAAGAGAAGGAAAAAGAAAAAAAAAAAAAAAAAACAAATAAGCAAATCAGAAGAATCCTTTCCACTCAACAATTAAAGGCTTTTTTTTTTTTTAATGTCTATCAGTGGATTCAAATCTCGACAAAATTTTCAACCTATAAATAAAGGTTTTCAGAGATATGAATCGTTGGGGACCTGGGTTCATCAAGAGATGAAAGCAATGCTGAATTTAGAGAGTCTAGTGTAGTGTGCAGCCTGGAGGCTGAGAACAGGATGGGCTATCAGAATCTCTAACCGCCTGCCAGGTGAGCCAGTCCTGGTAGATGTCAGCAGACAACAATGCCCTCCTTGCCATTCTCTCTGTTTGCTTTAGAGCACTATGAATATGTTCCCCTAAATCAGCAAGTGAAAATGGAGCCGTGGGATCCTGGGCTTTAATGACTCTGGGGATCAGTTTGCCCCGATCTAGTGATGGTGGGGGAAAATAGTCTTACAGGCTAGAGATACTCATTGAACAGACTCCCCTTCTTAGCTGTGGTACCTCAGTACCCGGAGAGCATACTAGTATAGGTAGTCTTTTCCTCAGCAGGATTGGTGATTTAATTTGAGGAAAAAATAAAGAAATAAAACCACAAGCAAACAAAACTAGTGGAAATACAGCAACCAAAAGCTAACCCTTTGGTCTCAGTTCTGGTCACAGCCACTTGTGGGGAAACACTGGCCAGGAGTCAGGATCTTCAGACTTTATTCTATTTTGGCCACTGTGGGAGGCCATTTTTCCTGAGAAACAGACACTATCTGAAGACTGCTTTGGAAGGACCCCACCCTGTGGAGGATGTGGTTTTAGCACCTATGAGACCAAAGGACAAAGAATAGAAAAAGAAAATGAATTGGGTCCTAGGGCCTTGGCAGACACTCTGGGGAACTCTGCAACAAGGGTTTCTCTTCTTAACTGACTCAAGTTGTGGCAAATGGGACAGGACTTTGAGTCATTGCATTGGTAAGTTAATACAGTGGTTTGCTCCATCAGGAGGTACTGTAATCTCAGGCAAAGCCATTCCTTCCTGTATACTTATTCACAAAAATTTACACACAGGAAGGAGTGGAGGGCCTCACTGTAAACCTTCAGCTGTATTTCACACAATTGGGAAAATGCCTATGGAAGGAAGTATGGATCTACCCAGTAAGCCACAGCATCTACCATTGCTATTGACGGTAGCATGAATAAGCTACCTGCTTCCTTGGTCCTGACTATTCTTGAACAGTAGTTTTAATGAATATGATGCATACTTTGTACATATTGTTTTTATTGCATAGAATATCATCCACTTACTCAGAAATACTTGATAAGTTAATTTATCAAAATCTGAAGAAACGTGACCTCCTTTAAGGAGTCAACTTTAACTACCAGGCACAATTGATGCACTATCTGGTCTCTAGATCTGAGTCATCGAAGCATTTTATAATCTTCCCCAAGGATTTATCTCATTGTGTTAAAATTACTATAGACAAGAATCCCTGTCTTATTTATAGTATTTTTTTCTTCCTCAGCACAATATTTTTTTTTGTAAATTTGTCATTATTGAAAGAATATTTGTCTGATATTAGCATAGTTACCCTTTATTTTGGTGTTTTCTTAAAAATTCAATATGCAATATTTCTATATATTATAATTTAGTCATATTTCCTGTAGCTGACATTTAATTCAACTTAATTTTTAGACTCTATGCTTATCATTGTGTTTTAATTGTAGTATTTAAGCCATTTATACTTAATGTAATTACTGTTTATTTTTAAGTTAGCTGTCTTATCTAGTGCCTTTTTCTTACCATTTGTAATTATGCATAATAATGGGCTTTATTATGCTATTTTCATACATATTTAATACCCATTGCTCTCTCTTGTTACTCTTCTGCTGATCTCTTTTCTCATTTAGTCTTCAACCTTTATTTACTTATCTATCATCTATCATCAATGTGTCTATGTTTCTATGCATCTATGTATCTTTTATTTTTGATGATCTGTGAGTTATATTAGGTTTGTTTACAAGATCTTAGATGAAAGGCTATTTTCAGGAGTATGGGCTCCTCCTTATTAGCAACTCAACAAAATCTGCCTCCTTCAGTAACCATTAAATGCTGGTAAATACTAATGGAAAGATGTGGCCTTGTGGTTCCCTTTGCAGTAGCTCTGTTGTCTGCTTATTGGTCCCTATGGGTTAGAGACTCTGGGGCCTGTCTATCTTTCTTGAGATGGTATTGACAGGCCTTGTGCCCATGCTCTCCAGTGCCATGAGATCAAGAGTATAACAGTGGTGTTGTGTTCTAGTGATGATATATTACCTCACTTTGCTTCTTCCTTTTGCTCTTCTCTCTCATTTTTTGAAACATTTCATGAACTTTACAATGGTGCCATATAGAAGTCTTACTTATTCCAGAGTGTTCCATAATCCCTCCTTATTTTTGGCACTTTGAGTCTCTGCATTTAGCACTGCTCATTGCAAAAATGCTTTTCTGACAAAAAATGGTAGCAATAATCTATGTGTATAAACATAGTTATTTAGGCAGGAACTTGGTGGCCACATTATGTCCTGTAGCAGAACGGTTAAGGTATCAGCATATTTTGAGCCACCAGCTCTGCTTCTTTTACTCCTGGGCTTTTCTGGACTAATTTCTTCCAATACTTTTTATTTTCTTCTCTCTATTAGTTTATTAATTACATACTCTTTTCTATTCCTTTAGTTTCACCCTAAAAATAGCATTCTACCCTTTGCTTAACAAAATCAAGTGCTAATCAATCCTACTCACTCTTGTGTAGATGACTACAAAGACCTCAGAATGCTCTTGCTGCATTTTCTCTTCCAGTACTCTAACCCCAACTCACAGTTGGTGACACCTGTTGTGGACTTAGTGCTGTGTAGTTTACAACTCTGCAGGAGTTCATAGTACAGCTTTTAAAGTCTATCCTTACGTTTACCCATGTATTTTATGTTTTAAGTTGGTAATCAGTCCTTTCTACATCTGTGAAATTGGCTGTAAACTGCTTCAGATTTTGTTTCTCTGTATGTATGTATTTTTCCTTTAATGTGGAACTATGTTCTGAGAATAGAATTTCATGATAGTTTTATGTTTTCATAAGAACACTACAGATATGATCCCATTTTCTTTTGTTTTCATTTTTGTGCTTTATAAATTAATTTCTTGAAGAAGTAAACATGTTTCTTTAGCTATTTTTAATATTGTAACTTTTTCTTTAGTTTTCTGCAACATCAGAATATATCTATGTGGCTGACAGGTCCTTCTCCCTTCCCTTCCTCTCTTCCATTTTTCTTCTGTTTATTTATTTATTTATTTATTTATTTATTTATTTATTTATTTATTTATTGGGACACTCATAACACTGAACTGTTTAATTTTTAGTTGTTTTAGCCATGGCAATGTGCATATTATCATTGCCCCATTTTTTTCTCATTTGTTTCTAAGTCTACAATTAAATGTATCTTAGATTTCTTCCTGTATCCTTTGTTTCTTGTCTTCCTTGCTATTTATGTCCCCTTTTTGCTAAATTGCAGAAAGTTTTTTCTCGCTGATTTTTCTGTTCAATATTTTTCATCCTGTTTTGATTAAACTCATTTAATCAATTCTTAATTTATTATGTTTTTTTATTCCTTTTGGAAATGCCATTGCTTCCCCTCCCAAGTTTTTTTTTTTTTGTAATTTTTAGGCTTTGCTTTGATTTGATAAATATAATTGTCTTATAGTTGATATTTAACAATTCCAAGATATGAAATTTTATCTATCTCCTGCACTGTATTGTCTTATTTAATGGAATGGTTCTTGTTCATTGTGTTCCCTATGAATATCCTTTTCTTTTTGTGTTATCTGTATATTTGAGAAATTAGTTTTAGAGATTCTTTGAAACCCAAGATGACACTGTCTCCTGCAAGAACCTTTTAATGAGTTTCTTCTAGGTGTCTGCAGAGCCCTTAATGTAGGCATCTAAGGATTCCTAAGAGCTGGCTCATAGAAGTTGCTTGCATGCCTTTCAAAGGGTACCCCCTTATCCTCACCCTGTGGTGGAAACTTGCTAGATTCTACTTTAAATTGTAAGTTCTCCATGTGAGGACTGACCCTCAGTGGACCTTGAACTTCAAGTCTTATTCCCTGGGTATTCCAAGCAAATACAGTTTCACAACTTTTCCTTCAAGATAGGCAAATGCCCAATTAAGGAAAAGGAGACTTGGACACTGGACTTCCATTTTTTTTGTGGATTTTGATCATTTTTATTGTGTCTGTGTCTGTATGAATATAAGTCACGTGTGTGCCTAAGGAAGACAGAAAGGGATGTTGGAGCTGGAATCAGAGGTGGTTGTCAGTAGCAGCATGAGGGTGCTGGGAACCAAACTCAGGCCCTGTGGAAGCTCGGCAAACACTCTAGTTCTCTAAGCCATCTCTCCACCCTAAGTCTATGTTTGATTTCACAGTGCACATGTTTTAAGGCACTACACCAAAGCATACAAAGTACAAGAGTTGAACACGGTCTTACATACCTTTGTTTCTCAAAATTAAGAGGCAGAGGCAGGAAGATTGCTGTCATTTCCAGGCAAGCCAGGGCTACACAGTGAGACCTCATCTCATTAAAAAATAGTGCAGGTAAAGTAGAATACTGAAAACCCTGTTATACTAGTGACCAGAGCGGTGGTCTTGTTTTTTCTTGTTCTTTTCTTTATTGATGATGATAATGATGATGCTGACGATAATGATGATGAGGACAATGACTGTGATGATGATGATGATGTGTCTGTGCACGTATGTACCAGTTGGACACCTTTCAGAAATGCTTCTCCTATTCTACTGTGAGTTCCAGGGCCTGAACTGAAGTTATCACCCTTTCGAGGCATGTGCTTTTACAAGCTGAGCCTTCCTGTTGGCCTTGGCCTTGGTTTTGTTTTTGCAGAATCCCAGGACCCTTTGAGAACTCCTCTGCCTGATGAGAGCCCTGACCTGGGTGGTTTCCAAGGCCGCTGGCCACTTCGTTTTATCGTTTGATTTTCTTTCTTTCTTTCTTTCTTTCTTTCTTTCTTTCTTTCTTTCTTTCTTTCTTTCTTTCTTTCTTTCTTTCTTTCTTTCTTTCTTTCTGTCTTTGCAGTGCCGGGAGATTAGACCCAGGGTCTCCTCACACCTGTCAAACAAGTGTTCCATGCTCAGCTCCACTTTCAGTGTTGAGGTCTCTGAGTTCCATGGATTCTCACAGAGGGACCCTTGCAGAAACGCCTCTTTCTGTCAGGCAAAGATAACTTTGCCATCCCAATATTAAGGAGAAAGCAGCGACTGTGGCAGATGCTAACACTGAGTTTGGGGCTCCATCAAAGACTGCGCTATCCTTCCCTAAGACAATAAACTTAGATCCCGGTTTTGTTTGGCTTCACAGTTGGAAACTGTGATTTTTAATATAACTTCACATTTGAAATATTTCGGTCGTGTTTTTCTTGAGCATTGGATAGGCCTTGGTTCCGACAGACTAGCAAACCCTATTTGCTTCACTGTGCAAACTGCTTTCCTAAGTGTTTCCACATTTCTATGCTCCCATAGATATTAGCGGTTAAACCAGTGAACTGAATAGAGTTACCTACAATCTCATTTGCTGGTTGGTCATCTAGGTCAATGATAACAGCACCCACCTTGTGGCTGTGACCCTAGAATCTAAGGAGAGAAGAAGAGAGAAGAATTATTTAAATCTAAACAGTGTTCAGACTAATAATTTATATAGTAAATTATATAATTATAATTTTTAATTATAAAAGTAATTCACGTTTATTTTCAAAGTTTCAAACAATAGAAGATTAACAACTGAAAATTTCTTCTCCTTAGTTCCAATTTTACTTTCAGACGTTATTATTATTATTATTATTATTATTATTATTATTTGTTGCACATCTATGTACACACACACACACACACACACTCATAGCTATATGCCCTTACATTTGCTGTTTGGTTCCATAGTAATGGGAATCATACTGGACTTCCCTTTTTAATTTGTTCTTAAGCTTAGCCGTATGTTGGCCATGGGTACACATAACTGTACATTCTGTAACCTCCACAGACACATAGATACATCCTTCACTTACATACTCTCTTAGTGGCGGACATTCAGAGTTAATTTCCGTGCCTGCTGTATAAAACACTGGTTCACAAAAAACTTGTATGTTTGCCCAGAGGTGCAGTGTTTTCCTAGAGTCGGGGCTGAAGATTACATGATAGTTGCTCTAAGCCAGGTTCTACCATACGCACTTCGTAAATATCAATCCCAAGACATCTCTCAAGTATAGATGCTATTACTACCCCCATTTTTTTTCATGATGAACTGAAACTATCGAAGGAAATTTCTTACAGTGTCACGGTTGCAAACGGGAAGGTCAGAATCAGAACAGGAGCTTTGAGTCTGGGGTGTGCTGGTAGCCCCGGAAGCTTTGGAACTCGGTTAGCATCTGCTTCCAACTGTTCCAGTCCACAATGTCTGCATCAACCTACAGCTCACAACCTGTATTTTAGAACTGAACCATCCAATCACTTCTATACAAAATCCTTTGCTCTTACTCTATTTTTGCCCATTTGATAAGAATTAGTATCATCAGTTTTTAATGCATAATTAATGCTCTGCTAACAGTGGTTTTCCACCCATCATTCAAGAGCAGCAAAGGGCCACAGGACCCCTTCTGAAGTGCGGACCCTGTGGTGTGAAGGCAGCTTCCCTGTGGTTCCGCAGCTTTCCTCGGAGGCCAACAACTTTTCTTTCTTTTTGGCTAAACTTCTCACAGAGGTCAGGGGTAAGATGAAGATTTTAGAAAATTAGAGCCTAAACATTTCTCAGGCATTCCAAGGACTCAGCAAATCCAGGAGGAGGTTTACCTGGAACAGTTAGGAAAAGCAATCCAGCATATCCACACAGAGGGATTGAGTGGGAAGACCTAATCCAACAACCAGGAGTTCTTTTTAGCTTCAGTCAGGTTCATGTCTAACCCATTCTTATGGACGCTCAACAGGCACATGATTTGCCAATGGAAATTATTTTCAATCTCATTAATGTTTTGTTTGGCAAAAATCACATTTTTGAATACTTTCCTATTAATCATCTATGGCTGATTCTGCCAGGGTTATCACTGTTGTTCAGTTACTGCAGAGATACGAAGGAGCCAGACGTCAGCCTGTACTCGCTTTTAACCTTTGAGTTTTTGAAGTGTAATTTGAGAAACAGTGAGACTCCATTCACAACCAAATTTCACATCTTTGATACGACAGAGGGTGAAAAATATGTATATTTAATGCTCTGCTAACAGTGGTTTTCCACCCATCATTCAAGAGCAGCAAAGGGCCACAGGACCCCTTCTGAAGTATACTCAATGGGGTCCATTTGTCTTGTGTGTTTGAGAGATTTTAAGTGGAGAGCCAACGTAACTGTTGTCAGCACATCGTCTCTGTCTTAGTGACTTTATAGATCTTTGTATTTCAGGGGATATGGTTTGCCTTGTGTGCTGGCTAATTTTATGTCATCTTGACACAGGTTAGGGTTACTGAGAGGAGGAAACTTCCATTGAGAAAATGCCTCTGTAAAACTGGGCTGCAGGCAAGCTGGTAGGGTATTTTCCTTATTAGTAAAAGGTCCAGCCCATTGTGGGTGGGGTCACCCCTGGGCAGTAGCTGTGGAGTAGAGCCAGCTAGAGCTGTGTGTGCTGAAGAGCCTAGAGCTGGTTACAGGACCCAAGCCCCAGGGAGGAGCCCAGAAGATCATGAGTAAATCCCAGATATTGGATATTAAACTATTTACACTGAGGAAGCATATTTATTCTTTTCCTTTTTTCCTTTGCTTAGATTGTGACTATACCCTGGCTGTTTTCTCTTGAAGTAAGAAAATACTTAGCTTATTTTTTGTTTCCTTTGAATTGGTTCAACTGTGATCCCACAGTTGAAAGAATAATTTTTAAAAGAGATTTTGGATTTTCACAGAGGCTGACTGTTTAAAGTGTTTAAGCTGGTAAAAACTGGAAAATTTATGTTTATAATGTTGCTTTATATTTGTAATATTTATTAGTCTGAAATTTTGGAGTTGAATTTTGGAAATGAAAGGATATATCTCAAAGAAGTGTTACATGTGAAGTTGACAAAGGATCAATTGTGCTGGCTAATTTAATGCCAACTTGACAACAGGCTAGAGTCATCAGATAGCGGAGAAACAATTGAGACAATGACGTCATAAGACCTGACTGTAAGAAAACCTGTAATGTATTTTCCTAATTAGTGAGTGATGTAGGAGGGTCCAGCCTAATATAGGAATGACTATTACTGGCCTGGTGGTTCTGGGTTCTTCAAGAAAGTATGCTGAGCAAGCCATGAAGAGCAAGCCAGCCAGCAAATAGCATGCATTCATGGCCTCTGCCTTACCTTATGCTTCCACATTTGTACCCTTTTTGAGTTCCTGTCCTGACTTCCTTCAGTGATGGCCTATGATGTCGAAGCATAAGTCAAATAAACCCCTTCCCCCTGCTTTTGGTCATAGTATTTCATCATAGCAATAAGTGACCCAGATTAAGATTTCTTTAGAAATTCAGATGTGAATAATGACACTATCATCTTAATGGGGTCCTACCTAACAGAGACTTCATTGAGGGTGTGAAGGGTGTGTCTTCTGGTAGACGACACAAACTAGTCAAAAGTGCCTTTCATGCAGGTGCACGGCCACTCTTGCAGAGCTGACTGAAGGTACTCAGCCTGAGGTTTGTTCATGCCAAGGAGCATGCTGGGTAGCAATGCCTCCCAGGCCGTGAGAGGTTGTGGTTCTCCAGGGAGTGTTTCACCACACTTCAGCTTAAACACTGTTTTTACATGGCCATTGATTTCCTCTTCCAAGAACTGCCAATCCCATGGAATTAGCCATACCTGCTAGGCGACCCCCACTCCCCAGCTCAACCAGGTGGCCAGCACAAGCTCTGGGTCCTGTGGTGAGAGCAACAACTGTTATGCATAGGAACTAGCTAGAAATTAAAATCTCTGGCCCCACGCTGCATTGCTGAAGTTTGGATACCAGCCAAAAGGTTGAGAACCTCAGCTCTACTTTAATAGATTATAAATCTCTCCTTTATTTTCCCACCCTATACTTTTATATCCTCTTTACCCAACTGACATTTCCTGTCATGCATTGATTCCCAGAATGCCCTATGAAACTGCCCTGGTGATCTGGGATCCTCTAACTGGTGCTGAGCTGATAAAGGTTTTATGTGAGGCTTGTGGGAGGGGTGTTTGGTGTATCTGCCTATGATGTAGATACTCTGTCCAAGTAACGTGCATAACATTGCTGACTTGGAGTTGGAAGACCTTATGTATAGCAAAAGCCAGTGACAGCCAACTGGGGTAATCCATGGAGAGGTGCCTGTAATTCTGAAGGTATTGGTTTCAGGGTACCTCACCAGGGCTTTCTTCCTCATTTTCCTTTGCTTAAAAGTTAGCAGCCTAAATTGAGTTATTATTTGAGGCTATTTGTTGACTCATGGGCTACTCTTTGTTTGGAAGGCAATTCAGACACTTCATGAGTATCCTTTGAGATTTCCGAAAATGTTTTAAATTGGCTCATTTGAAATGACACCTATGTCTGGGACTGAAACCTTACATTAGTACTTAATGCCGTTCCTCTTCAGTCTCGGTGAGAACGGCAGCTTGGTCTTTCTATACTTTAAACAACGTGACCTAGTCTCACTTGCAATCCTAGCCTCATCCATAGCATTGTTCGGAACTGGTTGTTGAGTGAATAACTTAGCAATCACTTGTCTGTGAGCTGCTACCACCAACTAACAAACTGGGAGCTTAAACAACACGCACTATTTTGTTGTAGTTTTGGGAGCTAGAAGTTCAAAGTCAAGGTCTTTCCTGTTTGGTCTCTTCTGAGCTCTTTCTCTTTACCTTGACGATAGCTTCACCCGTGTCTTACATGGTCCACCCTGCCTGGTGTCTCTCTATGTATGCTTCTGTTTTCTAAAGATGCCAGTGGTGTGGATTAGGGCACACCTCTCATAACTAAATGTTCTAATACAGTTCTATTCTGAAATGTTAAGACTTTAGCATATGAATGGAGGGGTTACAATTCTGTTAAATAGTAACAAAACCATTCTCTCAAGGCATTAATTGATTAATTGTAGCTTTGATATAAGTGACATATTTGTTGTGATAGCTTTCATTCATTATAGAGTGGATACATCTCATAGAAGAAACAAACTAATACTTACGAGTTGCAGAAGATACTGCTAATATTTCTTTCCTTGTCTCTTGCAGCCTTACTGTGTGTTATGATTTGTATATGAAATGTCTATTATAGGCTTATGCATTGAATATGTGGCCCCCAGATGGTAGAATTATTTTGAGAGGTGTTAGAAATTTGGGGAAGTGGCTAGCTGCAGCAAGTATGTCATTGGTGATAGGTATACATTTATGTATGTATAAATGTTCTGAGATGATGATGGTGACTGAGGTGAAGTCATGCTATGTTGTCCAGACTGGCCTTGAAAGTCTTCTGTTGTAGCCCCCTGAGTGGCTAGAATAAGGTAAAAAGAACAGTATGTCTTTTATTTATTTATTTATTTATTTATTTATTTATTTATTTATTTATTTATTTATTTTATTTGCTGGTTCTCTGAACAGTAGGAAGGAGGCTTCGAAAAGCTTTTGGGTATATCTTTTGGGGAAAGTAGATGCCAAAGGAGCTGAGAATTTTATTAATTGATAAATGATGCTAGTCCTGTCAAGACTCAAGCCAGCAACCAACAGGACAACATGTCACCTAAAGTCCAGCATCTGTGACTTTTTTTTTTCTTGTTGACACGGTGTCAGCTTAAATCTTGTGACAGAGTAACTCATAGCACCAGTTTACTATACACTGTGGGTTTTTGTTAGATTACAATACCACTTTTCTGTTACTTTTTGGATTATTGTCAGACTTTCAAAGTTATTTTTTTTTGATACTGAAGTTCTCTATATTGTCTTCTTCTTGCCAGTCAACTTTCCCTTAGAAACCTTTAGAATAAGTTCAACACGCCTCTAGGGCACATGTTCTTCTATAATAGTGTGACTAGGTGGTTATTGGCGCCCAGCCTAGCACAGTGAGGCATGCCATTATTACCCGATTACACACATCTCAGTGTGTGTCTTATTACGTAATTGTTCTTCCTGGTCAATACTGTTGCTGAAAGACATTACGTAAGCCTTGTTCGTTTCAAGGGGGATCTAAAAGGCGGAAGTAAAACTGAGCCAAGCTCAGTGGCTCGTAGAGCAGCGGTACTTTGGATGGTAAATGGGACCACTCCCGACAGGACATCAGGTTAGGCAACACTCTGATGAAATTGATGATGCATTCTGGCCTTACACAACAGAATTTTTCTATGCATTCTTTAAAAAGCTCATTCCAGCAAGCCATAGTAACGGCACCGATAGTGTGTTCATTAACGTTTGTGTTGAGTACTTCTGTGGATCATCTTCTAGGAGGGGTTGGAAAGCTTCTTCTGCGTCTCCAGGAGTGTGACAGACACATCGGGTAAAAGGAAGAAAACTAGAGGAAAGGGTGAGGAGCTTTGCTTCCAACACTGAATGCAGTTGCTGAGGGTGAAGGCAGCAGAGGCAGCTGA
Organism: Micromys minutus; assembly: GCF_963924665.1. NCBI lineage: Eukaryota > Metazoa > Chordata > Mammalia > Rodentia > Muridae > Micromys > Micromys minutus. The sequence continues at coordinate 75,129,668 of NC_137973.1, read as the reverse complement.
CTATTAGGCACAGAGCTTCCTTGTGCTCTCTATTGGAAGTTTGGGCTGGGCGTGTTTTTCCCTGCAGATCACCAGAATCTATCCAAGCTGTGAGGGAACTGTCAACTTTCCTGTGGAGGCTAGCTAGTGAAGGGGCCGCTATAATGGTTGAAGGGGTGTCAATTTGACAAGAGACATGATGGTTAATCATCACTGTCAACTTTAATGAATGGCTTACTAATGAGAAGGAACCAACCGCCTTCTTCCTCATTTTGCAAATTCTCCTCAACTCCCTCAGGAGTTTCTGCTACTGCTGAGTTAAAAGGTGGCTTTTTGGGAGGTCAAAATTTCAAGACTTTGGTTTTGAATGAGCGGGGCTCTTCCTGACTGGCAAGATGCCCTCGACACCAGGGCCATCTCTTGAGACCACAGCTGAATCACACTCTGAAATGAACCTCTGTGGAGATCATGTCTTGGTGAGGGAAGGAGAAAGCAGATGCTGAAACCAGTGTGGACTTGGGTATTTTGTAGTGAAAACCTTAGTAATTTTCTTATGCAAAGTTGGTGCCAGTGAGACAGTGAACCCTAAGCTCCCTGAAGACAAAGACTGTGTCATCAATATTAAAATCATATCAAAATCAGATTTCATATGTAAGAGATGCCTAACATGTGATTTGTGTGTATGTATGTGTGTGTGTGATAGTTTATGTGTCAATTTGAGTAAACCACAATACTCAGGTATTTATTTGACTAAATATGCTTGGATGTTGCTGTAAAGGCTTTTATTATTTATTTGCTTATTCACTTATTTATTTATGTGTGTGAGTATTGTTTCAGTAATAGGCAGACTAGATAAAGCAGATGACTAATGTTTAATTGTGCTGTAAAGTAGATGGACCTCATCCAGTCAGATGAAGGTATTGAGGCCAGCCTCCCCTAGGAAGAAGGAATTTGGCTAACAGCCTTCAGATGAGTACAGTAACAACCGCATCTTCCCTGGGTCTTCAGCCTGCTGGCTTGCCCTGTGATCTAGACTTGTTAGCCTCTCAGTGTGTGAGGCAATTCAACTTGAATGGATGGATGGATAGATAGGTGGACAATCAGACAGACGGACAGATGGGCAGATGGGTGGACAGATAGATGGATGGATGAATGGATTTAGCTTCTTTGTTTCACTTTGATTTCCTTCCCCTAATTCCAGCAAGGTATCTTGATCACTTTGCTAAGTCGAAACTCTGAGTCTTTGTTTTACAAAAACTCAGTCTTTTCTTTAGAGAATGAAAGCCTCATTGGTACCCATGGGCAGAAGGGGGTGGGGTGGGAGAAGAGAGGGAGGTAAAGAGATCATTTGTGGGTGGTGGACGGTATGCATTCAACCAGCTTTCTCAAAGCCTCAATTTTCTACTTTCTGTTAGCGTCGGATGTAGAGATGCTTGGCTTGATTTAAATGCCTTTGTTGGCTTCCAAGGCCCCATCTCTCGTAGCAGCAGCAGCAGCTCGGCCCGCTGTGGGCCCAAGAGGCTGAAGACCACTTTTCAGCCTGATGTGCTTTCTAACAGCTGAGATATTAAAACACTGAAAAACGGGGTTTATAATGGAAATGCTGACAGACTATTAACTATAGCAGCACTGCTCTAATAAATGGAATGGCTTGTCATAATCTCTAGTTCATAAATATGCAAATACAAGGCAGGGGATCTGCTCCAAAGGATGTCTCTATAATTTTAACTGACCTTTACTGATACCGAACGATCCTGTTGCTTCTGTTTTTGTACATTGGATATAAAGTACAGGAAAACCCAGCCGCCTGTCTGCCTAAAGTATATAAAGTTTGAGCTGCCAACTACTAAACTCTGGGCCCAGACTCCATTTCTCTTCTCGTTCACACTGTTTATTGACATTTTCATTTTTCCTCCCCAGGGAGTGGAAGCTGAGTGGGGGTGAAATCAAACATTGTTCACCCCCCCTCATCATTTTCACATGTCACAATGCTTGCCCAGCCAAAATTCATGGATTGCCTCAAGGACAAACAGGCCATCTACGCTGACTTATAAATTTGAGTTTTATCCAGTTCTCTGCTTTTGGACCTAATGTGCAGCAAATCCAGTGACTTCATATTTAATAACCTAGATGTCGTTTGTCCTGTGTCTTTCATCGCGGAGTGAGGAGTTGGATGGCTAGCCGTTTTTCAGATTTTTTCCCTCTAATTATTTTAAGCTATTCAGCCCGGTATCCGAACTATTGAGGCAGAGCCAAATCGCCAGCAGGGGAGAGATCTGTCCAATCCAGGAGCTAAATGAGTCACTGAGAGTCAATCTGTTTTTCCCTTGCTGCTGGGGTTTCTACGGGCCCCAGCCTCCCCCTCTGCCACAGTCCCGTGTAGAGCTGCTTGGCTTCTAACACTTCCCATTCCTGCGTGAGCCCAGGTCCACTGCAGCTGCAGATGTGTTTGGACAGACTGGCCTTGGAAGTCCAGGGCCTGTGTCATGCTGTAGTTGAAGCCTAGCTTCGACGGAACACAGTGATGTCTTGCCTGGCTGTACTGCTTCTTTGCTAACAGATCCTCTGAGAAAGATGAGGAGCCACCAGGAATGGGATGGAAGACCTGCTTACTAGTTTGCACCTATCGCTTTTAGTAAAATAGTCTACTTTTCCAAAAGTGCCCAAGCAGACTCCTGGGGAAGAGATTCAAACATACAAACCCAAACCAAACCAAACCAAACCAAACCAAACCAAACCAAACCAAACCAAACCAAACCAAACCACCCAAACCAAACCAAACCAAACCAAACCAAACCAAACCAAACCAAACCAAACCCAAACCCAAACCCAAACCCAAACCAAACCAAACCAAACCAAACCAAACCAAACCAAACCAAACCAAACCAAACCAAACCAAACCAAACCAAACCAAACCCTCCACAGGAAAAAAAAAAAGAAAAAAGAAAAAAGAAAAAAATACAGGTGGGCTAGATGAGATGGGTAGATCTATTGGAAGACATAGTAGGGTGTCAGAGAGGATATCAGCCAGGGTAAACCAGTGTTCAATTAAAAAAAACAAAAACAAAAACAAACAAAAAATCCCCCAACAACCCGGTGCTTTAATGAATATACATGTCTTTTTTTTTAATGGACATACATGTCTTTTTCTGTGGAAATATTTCTTTTCCAGTTACGTTTACCTCAAAACCAACACCCTTCTATTCTTCCTACTGGGATCAGTAGTCAATTCCATAGAGACACACAGTTAAGTGACGGGTTCACCTAGGCTTACCGAAGTCAGCTGTCATTCCATGCCCAGTGATGGAATTACCAGGCACAGTTACTGTGGAAAGTTCGCCATCGTCACTGGTATTTCCGTGCCCTGTAGTTTAAGGACTGTGGGCCCATGGGAGTCTTTTTTGCTTTAAAACTCAGACACATCCATTATATATCCTTTGTAAAAGGATATGGAGTTTGAGAAGTCTTCCTTTCCCCCTTGTTTCCTTCCAAAACATCCCACAGCAGCCAACCGACAGCGAGTTGTGCTCAGGATTTAGAGAGGGAACTCAGGTCTCCTTGAGAAAGAAGGGTGGGGGTTGGAGGGAGCAGGAGGGGAAGTCTTAATGGACAGACTAGAATTTTCTAATAGAAACATCTTAGGGGAAAAATACTCAAATAGGCTGTGTTGTTTCTCATCACAGTGAGCCCTCAGAGGAGGGAATGTCTAGTTCCTTGTGGAGACTCAGTTCTATTTCTGTAGGCCTGACAAAGCCCGTCTCTCTACCAAGTCACCCCAGGTTGAGTTTTCTTGGCTCCTAGCTGTCATGGTGGCAGGAATCAGGTGTCTAAAGCAAAGGAAAACATCTCTCACTGCAATCTAGCCTCTACTGGGGAATACGGTGCTCCTCCACCCCCACCCCTGGTCAACCTAGTGATGAGATGAAGTCCTAGAACACTGAGGTTTGGAGGGTTGTCCTCCAGATTCCAAGGCTGCTACAAGGTTTACAGAGCCCTGCCAGCATCTTCGGCAGAAGTAATTAATGAAAACACGAAGGCCCTCTCTTTTCACGTTTTGAACCACGGATCGCTTAATAAGGGCACAGGAACACCGGCTCTCAGATCATTATTAACACAGAGCGTCTTCCACAGGAGGCAATAACTCGTCCCTTTATGTAGCTCAGCTACAGTTTCGGGCTTTCTCAAAGCAGCAGTCTCAGTGAAAAGAAGTGTACATGAAAACAGTGGCATTGTTTGAGAACTTACAGAAATGCCACACAAAAGGGGTCTGATAGCGATTTAAAAAATTAAATCTATATCACCACCTCAACGATACCAGGAGAAACTTGGTTCTAGCTAAAATATTGCTTAACACCTCCTTTCATAAAAAATGTGTTTAATATAGAGTTGTTCAGTGTCCCTTCCCCAAACATCCAGCTTCTGGAGGTCCAAAGCCATCTGCAACCAATGTCCTATGGAGTCTGGTGCTTTTGGACTTAGTGTTGGCAAGAATAACTCATTACTAGTTAAGAAAACTGAAGACACCAGTCATACATAACTAAGTATTTTGAACAAGGTAAAATATTTCTCTCATGGGTGTAGCTTTTAAGGACCAGCGCTAGGGATCAGAAGGCTTCCATCATTGCATGCTCAAATGGTAACACCTGTGCTGGTGTGTGAGTGTGCATGTGTGTGCCTGTGCATGTCCATGTGTGTTCACGTGTGTGTGCATGAGTGTGTGCATGTTTGTGAGCTTGCATGTCTGAATATATATGTGTGTTCACACATGTGTGTGTGTGTGTGTGTATGTGTGTGTGCTTGCGTGTGTGTGTGTGCATGTGTATGAGCTGGCATGCATGAGTATATATGTGTGTTCACACACATGTGTATGTACACGTGTGTGTGCGTGAGACATAGAGAGAGAGACACAGAGAGAGACAGAGACAGAGATAGAGAGGATGAGAGTTCTATAGAGGGGCATTACAAGAATGGGTGAGGAATCAGGTGTCCATTGGAATTTGTGACATTCACCTTTGATTTTGACTTTCTAAAATTCTTTTCCATTTATTAACTAGTGGCGGTGGCTCTGGTCCCCTTTCTTTTCTTCTGCTTTTCCTCTTAATTCAGTGTGGAAGATGATCAAAGTATAGTTCATTCTACCCCAGAGGTTGGCATTTCTGCAGGCACAAATGAGCTTTAGTGTTCAAGCACCAGGCTTTGAACACAAGGAGTTTCTTTCACGATCAGGCAAGGGTGTGTAGACGTTGGAAGCAGATGCCTAGTGCTCTTGCTTTACTGGCTTTGACACTTTGGGCAAAGTCATTTTAACCTTCTCAAGCCCGTTTCCTGTTCTGTAAATCAATAATAATCCTGTCTTAACCTAAGCAAAGCTGTGTTCTCAACATATATATGAGAACAGTATATATTCAATATAGATACCATAACTACATGGCATATGAGTGATAACAATACACAGAGAATTAAATTTTAAAAAGGACCAAATATACAGAAATAAATGTAATTTTTGTATAATCTACATATTCTGGATGCACAGCCTGTTTTGGAGAGCCACATATATGCAATCTGCTTAGCATCTTGTCTAGAAATGAAGTGGCTTTCAGGACATGTTGGGTTATTATTTATTTCCTTGCCTAGGGAAAAGTCTAGTTGGAAGGCCTCCAGTATCTGCTGCAAAGGTGGACAGTTCCTCTTACTTTGTCTTTGCTTTTAAGAAAGTGGCTGAGCTATAAAGCAGAATCTAAGATTGAGCCATGTCTTATTAAGAGAGGCTGTTCTTTAACAGTTGTTATCCTCAGGCCTTGTGTCCAAAGAGATTGGTGGCTTTACTCTTTGGATAGGTTATGCACACAACATGGTTGTGTCCCCTGGTGTAGGTCTGAGGTGTCACTACCTTCTTGATAATTAAAAAAAAAAAAGGCATCATAAGGATGTATAGATAGAGGATGGACATAGCTGAAAATTGGAGAAAAGTGCCTGTTGTTTCTATTTTTTTAAATGTAAAACCTTTAAAGACTCTTTTAACAACTTAAGAACAAGAAATGGAGAGAAAAAGAATCAACATTACATCCATAAAAGCTTGTAGTTACTATTTCAGTTCTATCTAGGATCCATTGGGAAGCGGTGGTTAGACTTTTATAGTCAAGAGTTCTGGCTACCTTCACTCTTCATGAAGCATGCAGCCCAGAGAGAGTGGTGATTTGTATCTGTGGGTGTGTTTATGCCTGCCACTTTGATTCCTTATTTCTGTGCATAGAAAAGAAAACAATGGTAATGGCAACAAGAAACATCAGATGGACTCTGAGCAAAGATGAGATGATGCTCACTCCTGGCTAGGTGGGTAGCAATGCATTGGAACTCTACCTATCACTTCCCACTGAGAGTGAGAACATGGTCTCAGGATGTGGCTTCTCTCCTCCAGGCGACAGCTCTCTGTGATGGAGAACCCGAGTAGCATTTTCAACAGAATACCTTGTGATAAGTATATATGAGCAAATCAAACTTCTCTTTTGATAACTCACTGTGACTTTAGAGTTAACCCATTACATTATCACAATTTATTTTATCTGTACAGTTACAGGTTCTTCTTCTTCTTCTTCTTCTTCTTCTTCTTCTTCTTCTACTTTTTGTTGTTGTTGTTGTTGTTGTTGTTGTTGTTCTTCTTCTTCTTCTTCTTCTTCTTCTTCTTCTTCTTCTTCTTCTTCTTCTTCTTCTTCTTCTTCTTTTATAAGAAAAAAAATCTTTTCAGGGAAATGGTGAGCAAAGTCCTGGGATTTGAAGCCACCAGGTACCCAAAGTTAGATGAGGATATCATAAATGATCAAGGGTACCTAAAGTTAAATGATAAAGAATATCATAAATGATCAAGGGTAAAAAGTAAAAGGCTTATAGTAGAAAGATCTTGCCAACAAATTTTGTCTATTAGATACTGAAGCGAGTCAACAAGCCATGGGATTCAGTTGAAGAATTTGAAAAGTGATGAGAATTTTCCTTTACTCATGAGTGAGGAGGGACTGCTCTGTAGATTTTCCAAAGTGACACATAAACAATGTGAGAGTGTTTATTAAAGAAAGATGATCACTTATCTCAGAGAAAGAGGCTCAGAAAAATTAACCTTAAGTAGAAACAAATAGAACTTGTCACCACAAGGAGGTCTCAAGAGAAACACAACAATCTGCACAAAAGCTCACATTAAGATATTAACCAACTATCTGAATCTGCCTAGATTGTGTTATATATGCACAGAGAGTGTCAAACTGGACCCAGAAAATTGTATATTTAATATATGTCAATTAACAATAAAATGTATTCTAAAATTTGGTTTAAAAGGCTCTAAACATAGTGATTTTTTTCGTGGAGCTAATATTCCTTTTCCCAATGACCTTAAGTTGCTAATTAAAGGACCTCATGGAATAAAACTCTTGCAAATAGCATGACTATAATGAATAGCCCATGTTTGAAAGAGAGTGGCATTTCCTAACTCCGTAACAGCCTGGGAGTGATGGAGGCATGGCGGATCAAAGGCTGACTTGTTGATCTGTGAGACTCTGGGAGATGTACTTTTAAGGCAGCTTTCTCCCTAATCTTAAACACTTGACCTTTGAGTCTGATAGTCTTCAGTATTATTAGATTAGATGATTAGTTATTAAATATACTGTCTCCAGTAAATAGGTAATTGTATAATGCAATGGCCCTCAGCTTTTCTAGGCCATGTTCCCATGACATTTAGAGCCAGAGCGCTGAATCCCATTCTAGCAGGAATACTTAACCCTTTTTGTGGGTTGCAAGACTGTTCTCATATTCAAACCATCTGAATATATGGCTGTCTCTAACTCTGAGTACCACGTGGTTTTGAGAGGTGTAGAAGTGGACCATCATGATTTTTTTTCTTTTACTACATTTATACCCACAGAATAAGAGTAAATGATACACAAATCTGTTGTTTTCCTGAGAGGAGCTAGGGACAATGAGGATAATATTGTTCCATTGTGACTTGTTAGATGCTCGAGAAAAACATGCAGGGCTGTTTTGTAACCCTAAACACACAGGTGTTGGGGTTCTAAATATCTCTATCATTTCTTGCCAGTTTTTTCCTGGTGAAAAGAGCTGGGGATGGAGAAAGGAGGGAGGAGGCTCTGGAGAAAGGACCTAGCCTGTGTTGGCTCCTTTGTATGTGCCAAGTGCTGTGCTAGCAAGTTTATATTCACAAGCTCATTGACTGATTAGAAAGGGCAATGAAGTTTGTTCAACAGTCTCCATTTTTCAATTAAGGAATTCAGGGCTCAGTAAAACTAAGCTTGTCAAAGACCAAGCTGGCTTGGGTCGTTGAATG